>NC_055965.1:38173562-38188562 GCF_018492685.1 Alosa sapidissima
CACTGTGACGATCCTACACACACACACACACACATACACACACACACACCACACTGATGACCACCAGGATCACTGTGACGATCCTACACACTACACACACACACACACACACACACACACACACACACACACACACACCACACGGATGACCACCAGGATCACTGTTACGATCCTACACACACACTACATCACCTGTTCATGATGCTACATCACCACTACATCACCTGTTCATGATAAAGACATCATCACTACATCACCTGTTCATGATGCTACATCATCACCTGTTCATGATGCTACATCATCACTACATCACCTGTTCATGATGCTACATCACCACTACATCACCTGTTCATGATAAAGACATCATCACTACATCACCTGTTCATGATGCTACATCATCACCTGTTCATGATGCTACATCATCACTACATCACCTGTTCATGATGCTACATCATCACTACATCACCTGTTCATGATAAAGACATCATCACTACATCACCTGTTCATGATGCTACATCATCACTACATCACCTGTTCATGATGCTACATCATCACTACAGTGCTACATCATCACTAAATCACCTGTTCATGATGCTACATCACCACTACATCACCTGTTCATGATAAAGACATCATCACTACATCACCTGTTCATGATGCTACATCATCACCTGTTCATGATAAAGACATCACATATTTACGTTGCCATGGCAAGATACCTGCCAACAAGCAGCAGCTCTTTCTCATTGGCCTGTCGGCGGTACTTCTTCCAGATATCCATGGTGAAGAGGGTGGAGCTACTGTTGAAGATGGAGGTTAGCGATGACATCAATGCTGCCATCATCACTGCGATCATGAGCCCACGCAGGCCTGCACACACACACACACACACACACACACAAAATACATATCAGGGGCCTATTGCACAAAACTAGGATAAGGGATTTAGCCGGGATATCTTGGTTATCTTGGCTCAATTTATCCGTGATCCAGTTGCACAAACGCGGGATAGGGGGCAGCAGGATATGTTATGGTATAAGTTACCATGGCGATTTATTCTGTGGAGCTAGTCTGCTCCAGACCAGGCTAAGTTCCAGGATCTATTTAATCTCATCCCTTAACTCAGTCAGCAGTCACCACAAACAGAAACCAATAGTTATTCCACTGCCCACTACACATTGTTATCACATATATCTAGACCCACTGTCATTATTTAAACGTTTGTGATCATTAATTAACTTTTACATACTCGCCATTCCCGACCTGTCATGCGACAACGTGACGTCACGGGAGTGCCTAACCATTTCACGCGTGGTGGTTGCGACACTAGCTGCAATATTCTCCTTAACAGAGGTGTTGCTGTTTGTTGCTGTTGTGAGAAGGCTATCTACCTACTTCACACCGTAGAAGAAGCAATGAAGCCGCTCTAGTTGGCATGGTGAATCAGTGAATCTGTGATCGGTGGCGGGGTCTATTTGAGGGAGCCGTGTGCGCGCACTTATCCAGGATAGGTTTCACTTGGCTTGATGGATCCGTGTCTGCTCATCCTGGCTTGCTCGTTGTGCAACCAATTAAGCCTGTACACTCTTGTTTTGGATTCATTGAGCGCAACTCAGTAACTTATCCCGGATGTCTTAATTCTGCTTTTGTGCAACAGACCCCAACACTGCAAATATCACCACAATCATTAGCCCATGCAGACCTGCACATAATCACAAACACACTTGTGGGGCATGGCATATTGTAGTGTAATGGGCGTGGCATCTGGTAATGTGGAGGCGTGGTATATTGTAATGTGGGGGCGTGGCATCTGGTAATGTGGGGGCGTGGTATATTGTAATGTGGAGGCGTGACATCTGGTAATGTGGGGGCGTGGCATCTGGTAATGTGGAGGCGTGGTATATTGTAATGTGGGGGCGTGGCATCTGGTAATGTGGGGGCGTGGTATATTGTAATGTGGGGGCGTGGCATCTGGTAATGTGGGGGCGTGGTATATTGTAATGTGGGGGCGTGGTATATTGTAATGTGGGGGCGTGGCATCTGGTAATGTGGGGGCGTGGTATATTGTAATGTGGGGGCGTGGTATATTGTAATGTGGGGGCGTGGTATCTGGTAATGTGGGGGCGTGGCATCTGGTAATGTGGAGGCGTGGTATATTGTAATGTGGGGGCGTGGCATCTGGTAATGTGGGGGCGTGGTATCTGGTAATGTGGGGGTGTGGTATCTGGTAATGTGGGGGCGTGGCATCACCACGGTGGCTTCCCATTGTGCTGTCGGTAAATCATCACAATGGACGATAACAGCTCAACCCTAACTGCCATCACACAGAAACACACACACACACACACACACGCACACACACACACACACACATCACCCCTGCCATCACACAGAAACGCACACACACACACACACACACACATCAGCACTGCCATCACACAGAAACACACACATCAGCACTGCCATCACACAGAAACTCACACACACATATCAGCACTTCCATCACACAGAAACACACACACACACACATCACCACTGCCATCACACAGAAACACACACACACACATCAGCACTGCCATCACACAGAAACACACACACACACACATCACCACTGCCATCATACAGAAACACACACACACATATCAGCACTGCCATCACACAGAAACACACACACACATATCAGCACTGCCATCACACAGAAACACACACACACACATCACCACTGCCATCACACAGAAACACACACACACACATCACCACTGCCATCACACAGAAACACACACACACACACATCACCACTGCCATCACACAGAAACACACACACACACACATCAGCACTGTCATCACACAGAAACACACACACACATCACCACTGCCATCACACAGAAACACACACACACACATCAGCACTGCCATCACACAGAAACACACACACACACACACACACACACATCACCACTGCCATCATACAGAAACACACACACACATATCAGCACTGCCATCACACAGAAACACACACACACATATCAGCACTGCCATCACACAGAAACACACACACACACATCACCACTGCCATCACACAGAAACACACACACACACATCACCACTGCCATCACACAGAAACACACACACACACACACATCAGCACTGTCATCACACAGAAACACACACACATATCAGCACTGCCATCACACAGAAACACACACACACACACACACAC
Organism: Alosa sapidissima; assembly: GCF_018492685.1. Classification (NCBI taxonomy): domain Eukaryota; kingdom Metazoa; phylum Chordata; class Actinopteri; order Clupeiformes; family Clupeidae; genus Alosa; species Alosa sapidissima. The sequence goes on from NC_055965.1 coordinate 38,176,783, forward strand.
ACACATCAGCACTGCCATCACACAGAAACACAATCACACATACACACATCAGCTCTGCCATCACACAGAAACACACACACACACACACACATCAGCACTGCCATCACACAGAAACACACACACACACATCAGCACTGTCATCACACCGAAACACACACACACACACACACACACACACATCAGCACTGCCATCACACAGAAACACACACACACACACAAACATCAGCACTGCCATCACACAGAAACACACACACACACATATCAGCACTGCCATCATACAGAAACACACACACACACACACATCAGCACTGCCATCACACAGAAACACAATCACACACACACACATCAGCTCTGCCATCACACAGAAACACACACACACACACACACACATCAGCACTGCCATCACACAGAAACACACACACACACATCAGCACTGCCATCACACAGAAACACAATCACACACTCACACATCAGCTCTGCCATCACACAGAAACACACACACACACACATCAGCACTGCCATCACACAGAAACACACACACACACATCAGCACTGTCATCACACAGAAACACACACACACACACATCAGCACTGCCATCACACAGAAACACACACACACACACAAACATCAGCACTGCCATCACACAGAAACACACACACACATATCAGCACTGTCATCACACAGAAACACACACACACGCACACACACATCAGCACTGCCATCACACAGAAACACACACACACACACACATCAGCACTGTCATCACACAGAAACACACACACACACAAACAAACACACACACATCAGCACTGTCATCACACAGAAACACACACACACACACACACACACATCAGCACTGTCATCACACAGAAACACACACACACACACATCAGCACTGTCATCACACAGAAACACAATCACACACACACACACACACACACACACACAAAGGAGGACAAGGATAAACTCCTCGCCACACGAGAGGCTGCACTGGTAAAGAGTGAACATCCACCTTTCCACTCACCAAATCTGACTGTAGAGACACCTCTCCACTCACCAAATCTGACTGTAGAGACACTTTGTGTAACGGGACAAACACAGTCTGTAAACGAATCCCTTGAATCAACACATTGCTTCTCGCGCTTGTTTCGTGAGAAAATGGCAAAACACCTTCGAGAACAAACGATTCAAAAGATCCAGTATCTCGCAAATTTTCATAGGCTTTTTCACCTCACTCCCTGACAAGGAAACAAACCCCTCTGTCACAAAATCTGGTTTTATCCCCACTTTGGGATTCAGTTTTACCTTTTGAGGAGGCCTACTTTGAGAAACCTCATCACACACTGTACTAACCAACAACGCAGACGCTGGAGAATTGTCCGGTCCATATCTACTAGACTTTTGCCTAAGAACAGGGCACTCCCCCTTCCAGTGAGTTATCGGGAACCCCTCTAGTACGGCCGACACTCTTTAACCCCTTGAATGAGACAGCACATCAAATCTCCCTCTAGTACGGGCGACACTCTTTAACCCCTTCGAATGAGACAGCACATCAAATCTCCCCGGACGTTGCGCATCAGAATACTCTCTTCGGCCGAAATCTGCACTCAGACGATAATCACCCTGATAACTCTTATGAGTCAAGCTAAACTCATCTGCCCACACTGCAGCCTCAGATATAGTCTTGGCCTTATTCTCATTTAGGTAGGTGGCAATACAGTCAGGCACGACATTTTGTAAATTGTTCCAGAACAATTACCTCAAACGTCAAACGTCTTAACATTTAATGAGGCACACCAACGATCAAAATGGGAAGAGAGTTCCCTAGCCAACTCCACATAGCACTGCTTGTCTCTCTTACGCCAAGTTCTGAATCGCTGTCGGTAAAATTCAGGAACCAACTCAAAAGCTTTTAGCACCGCAGTTTTTACCTTGTTATAATCCCTGCGATCCTCAATTGCCAACGCAGTGTATGCCTCCTGTGCCCTACCTGTGAAAACACTCTGCAACATTACCACTTGCTCAGAGGCAGGCCACCTACACTCATCCGCTATACTTTCAAATAATGAGAAAAAAACATCCGGATCTCGCTCATTAAATCTAGGCAGAAGCTTTAAATTACCAATGACATCAAACGTTCGACTTCTAATTTATAGTGCTGTGCCAACTTTTCTACCTCCAATTGTTGAGCGTGTGTAACGGGGCTGAATGTGCTATCAGGAACATTGACTGTTGGTAGGGGGTGGGGCTGGTTAATAGTGTATGATTACGTTGTGGTGTGTATGTGGTTTGTTGTGCTCTTCTACAGGTGCATTCAATCGCCCCTCAATGGCAGACCTGCGCAGTTGGTGGTTGAAAGATTTAAAATGCCAATGGCAGCCTTTGACTGTGAGATTCTTGGTGGCAGTAGGCACCCGCAAGGACTACCACCGAAGCCCGGAGAAGTAAAGGGGGCTCGGAAGACGCAACGCACAACGCACCTGGGGAGAGGCTACAGTGGGCATCGCTTTCAAATGACCACTTCATTCGCGCATTATGCGGCGTGAAGCTGCGTGAAGCTTTAGTACCACTTTCAGCCACTGTGCGTCGCTCTGCCACTGTACATCGCTCTGCCTGCCGTCCCTTACATAATTGTTGCCGAGAGTAATCCCAGCCTACGAATTCAATAACAAAATAAATCATGCATAATTAAACATTACCTCGATTTAGGCTACTTGGGTATGGCTTAAGGCTTGACTACACCAAAAATCGAAATCAAAATTTGCTGTCTACATTATTGTCAGTGTTGGGGTTAACGCAACTACGCAAATCAAAACAGTGGTGTGATAATTGAGCCAGTAGAGAAATAACTGTTCAGAATTAATCTGTAGCCTTGGGTAGGCTTCTGCAGAAAACAATGTTGTTGCCGATTTAATACTATCTGGCGACGTTTTTAACAGGCTACGCAATAGAGGCTTAGACAACTATGACCCACGTTTTGGTTTCGTAAATTAATTTGCCCTACTTCTTGACTGCAATGTAGTCAGTTGACTGCTTGACATGTCATTTTTATTTTTCTGTACAATAAACAATTACATCTGCTTTATGCCGCAGAATTACATTCATATTTGGCTGACTGCAGACGCGCCACTTCCCTCCCCATATTCCAAGATTAAGATAGTATGAAGTGCTTTTTGTATAGGCTACTATCATAAAAAATAGTTAAAACGAATAGCTATTTGCAATTTGACAAAACACTGGTCCTCATTTTGCGAATGCGAGGACGATATGAGCCTGTTGCATTTAGTTAGATGTCCGAGTCACGCATAATGTTTGAAAACCACTGGCTCGTAATCACAATAATTTAACACACGACAGTTGGATAACCTACTTCATCATGTCCCCATGCCTACATTTTTGTGAGTAGCATAGAGATCGTTAAAAACAATAAAGTAGGCTATGACTCTCCGTTTGGGACATCGAAAACTTATATTTTTAATAGACTACCGTCGAAGATGCTGACTTGCAAAAGCCTTGGGATAACACGTTATCTCCACTATCATCAGTCATGCCCCTTGATCAGTGGGGAATGAAATAAAAGTTTGATAACCACTGGCTTAACAAGTTACCTACAGTCCAGAACACAGAATCTGTTGCAATATTCTGATGATCGGCGATGATATCGGCAAATGTTTATTTTCCAAAGTAAGAATTTCACTTCACCATGCACCTTCGACAATACCTGGCCTACCTGGTATCATTACAAACATTATTCTGTGTCCTAAAACTGGCATATTTTATGGCATTGTGTCATGCAAGTTCGTTGCAAAATCTAGAGAAATGTGTGAGGTGGTCAGCGGGGGACAATTGAGACACACATTGGATTGTGTTATTACTTGAACATTCCACACTATCCACAGCTGTGGTAGGCCTATCAGGGGCAGGAGGATTACTGTTAGCGCAGGCTTTATATAAAATTCTTCAACAGAAGGCCTCGAATGTTGTCTTGTTTGTGGAGCGCTTTGCTTCGCTTCTGTAATTTCGGTGTCATTGAAAATGAGGGTTTCCCTCAATGACCCTCCGAGAATAAATAAAGGTTGAATGAATGAATGAATGCAGGCTTGCCAAAAATAAAGGCATGTGGTTTGCGCAGCCTACAGTAAATAACAGACCCGCCAGAATGTGCGTTATGCTGCTTTTTTACGAGCAATATGTTTTTGGTACCCTACGCACACTGCATGTTCTTAAATAACAATGATCATCAGTAATATTCGACCATTAATTTGGGTAAATGGGCAAGCGTGACCACCTTGATTGGCTGATGATTGTAACGCGGGCATGATTCCAAACACCTCCCTTACGATGATGAGTGACAGGTCTCAGAATGCGTGCGCTACACAAGGACGGAAGATGATGAATAACTGGGGCCGTAGGCTATTCACAAAGGCTTTTATCTTACTACTAGGAGTAGGCTACTCCTAAATCGCACTTAAAGATTTTAGATTGGAGTTTTCTCTTAAAAGTTATTCACAAAGCCTTTCAGACAACTCCTAAACTAGGAGTGAGTCTTCGTGGCTATGGATGACGACATTACTCATGCACGAGCTTGACTGAAGTGACCACCTTGATTGGCTGACGATTGTAACGCGGGAATTCCAAACACCTCCTTTACGATGATGAGTGACAGGTGACAGGTCGGAGAATGCGTGCGCTACACAAGTAGTGTGAAGGACGGAAGATGATTAATAACTGAATAAAAAGGCCTAGCCTAAATGAATAAAGAGTAAGGCAAAACAAATAGCTTAGTAGCCTAATGAAACATAGGCCTATGGATTGATGCAGTAGCCTACCTTTGCAACATTATTAAATGAATCTGTCACCATATCCCTAGGCTACGTTTGCAAAGAGGAGAACATTTTAATTTGATTCACAATGAAACGTTACATTTCATTTACATGTTAACAATGAGTAGTTTTGGTTGTTGTTGGTAGCGTTATTGCATCCCTTTTATGAATGCAAAATTGTTCCCTCGCGATTGGAAGCTCCTGTTGCGCATAGGCTATTTCAAAACATCGCAACGTAAAATGCCACAAAAAAGCTGTTTATGAATAGGTCTTAGTGAGTTAGGAGTCCTCTCGACTTAAGCTGTCCCAGACTTAGGTGCTACTTTTAGGTCTAAAATGCTTCGTGAATTACTTTTTGTGAAAAAATTAGGAGTCCTAAAGTTAGGAGTGACACGCCCATTATTTTTAGGAGTTGCTCCTAAATTCGCCAGTTAGGAGCTACTTTTAGCCTTAAAATTCTTTGTGAATATGGCCCCTGAATAAAAAGGCCTAGCCTAAATGAATCAAGGCAAAACAAATAGCCTAGTAGCCCAATGAAACATACGGATTGATGTAGTGTCTTTGTAACATTATTAAATTATTCTGTTATTATGCCTACGTTTGCAAAAGAGAACATTTTAATTTGATTCACAATAATGTTACATTTAATTTACATGTTGACAATGATTAGCCTAGTTTTGGTTGTTGTTGGCGGCGTTATTGCATGTTAGTTATGCCTACAATGCAAAATTGCTTCCTCGCGACTGGAAGCTCCTGTAGCTGCATAGGATTTCAAAACCGCAGGTTTGTGAATAGGTCTGTGAGTAAGGAGTCCTCTTGACTTCTTTTAAACTGTCAGAGGTGGGAAGGTGTGATTTTTTGGGGGAAGGGCCGGATTAACTGGGCACAATTGTCTGATGGCCCCCCTTCCCCCCAGCCAACGTGAATCGGGTGGTTAGTTAATAGGCCTATCGTGAAGATTTTTCCTGCCATCTAAGGCAGGAGCGCATCTGTGAGGCCAAGCCTCACCAAGTAGCTCGTTTGTTTACAGCAAACATTCCATTTAATTAAACTGCTTTATAGGCTATGCCAAAATAGTTTTCAACATTTTGAATATTAGTGTCGGGTGAATTGAAATGTTCTCAAAGTAGCCTTATGGCTGAAAGCTGCTTGGGATCCCCCCCGTCAAGCAATATAACCATACAAACGCGCTTCCTGCACTCATTGTTTCAAAAGGAGTAATTTTGGCTTTGTCAGAACTGAAGAGCTGTGGACGGCACGGCACGGCATGCCCAATGAAAATAAATTAACGCAACGCAACACAACACAACACAGAGCCCGCTTCTCTCGCGTCAGTCACTGACATGAACGAAACACAGAACCCGCTTCTCTCACGGCAGTCACTGACAGTAACCTAGAATAAATGCATGGGGAAAAACACTTCCCCATGACAAAGACATCGTAAAACACTGAAAGTTAATATTTTGTCACTAGCAACATTCATCTGTCCTTTGTCAAATGTATTATGTTCCAAGTACCCTATGCGTAATTCTGCTTCATAAAGTTGAACAAATACATTTGCTTATTTCACAGAAAAATATAAATAGCCAGTCAGTGCAGAGTTGGTAAGTTATGGTAGGCCAACTTGCAGTGAACATACAAACAGGGGAAATTATTTCTCTTGCAGCTGAGTAGCCTCAGGTGCGCACGTAGACATAAGGCCGAACATGCAAGCGCCAATGAATCGTGCTCTCACGACAATCGCGCCGTTAAACTTAAATAGGTTAACATCACTCTAAGTTCGCCTTCAAGCAAGGAAAACGATGATTTGAAGACATCTGTTTCGTTGGAAGGGCAAGGGGTAGCAACAGGGCAACACAGAGACAGGCCCGATGGCAGGGCTGTTATGAGAGTATTAAAATATGGGATATTCTACGGGAAAACATTAAAACGGCAAGACAGCGGGGAAAGTTAAAATACGTGATAAACACGGAAACAGTTGGCATGCATTGTTTCGGTCCCCGTGCACAGGGATTATTTATCATACTATTAATCACATATGATTATTTGTGAAATTGTGCAAACAGGCGCAACACATTTGAAAAGGAAGGACTGGTAGCATGCAAGCTCACGGGAAAGATTGATTTAAGAACGTTATCACAAAGTGTGTGGCTGTGGCGCGGGCGGAAGACAATTGGCAGGGGAGGGTCATGTCTTTTTTAACAATTCTGTCGGAGGGTCATTGAACAATTTCTAGCAGGCAAGAGAGGGTCATGCAACTTCCAACTGAAGCACTCAAAATTCCTCCGGTGGCCCCTTCAATAAATAACGATCAGTCCCTAGATTGCTGCTGGGCTATATGTCTTGGTTCTGTTAACAACTCATTGTCAAACGCATAGCCTATCTCGCGGTTGCATCCATTACAAACAAACATGCAATGTGAACGTCTGGGATTGGGGAGAGCACTAAATGCTCTACTGAATAAGCACGAAGTCAAACCTTTAAATGAAAAACACTCTTTAATAATCCAAAAAAATAAACCGCTAATGAAGTAAACTTGTGACCATCAAAAATCGTTTATCGCTCGTAACTCCGTGATACCAGGACGTAACAGGAAGGCATTTGGCTGAGCAACGGAGGTTAATATGCTCCGTGTTTTGTCCAAATGATAACTGTCTATCATCGTTGCACTCGGAGAAAACCGGAATGTTTCATTCGTCCCCGTTTCAATCGTCCCGGTTGTACCTACTCAAAACGCAGATAGAACCTTATTATTCTAAGGTAGCGAAATAGCGTTCAGCATGATTCATGCCCAATTAATTCCCCCTGTTAAAGTGTTCGCCTTTGTAGTTTGGTTTCGTGATAGCCTATGATAAACGGCTTATGGCCAAATATGTGAAAACGTTAAAATACAGTAGGCGATAAACCCGGAAAAAGTTGACAGTGATTTTTTCATAATCACTTTGGAGGGTCATAGAAAAATGTATTGCTGGCGAGGGAGGGTCACGTCTTTTTGGACTAATGCTCCCAAAACTCCTCCGGTAGTCCCTTAAATAAATAACGAACAGTCCCTAATGAAGTAAACTTGTGACCATCAAAAATCGTTTATCGCCTGTAACTCCGTGATAACAGGACGTAACAGGAAGGCATTTGGCTGAGCAACGGAGGTTAATACTCTATATTTTGTCCAAATGATGTCTGTCTATCATCATTGCACTCGGAGAAAACCAGAATGTTTAATTTGTCCTGCGTCTCTAAGGCTGCAAACGGGATTCACTCGCAGTTAACCAAATATTTCTTTATTAGGGCAGGGCAGGCATATTTCTGGCTATTACATTATTTCTAAACCAGTCTGCTAAAGTCTGTAGTGAAGTCTGTGTAGGGTTTTCCAGGCTCCATTTCTTTTTACGAGACACCCTGCTCACTTGAGCCATCTACCGGTTGTTTGGGTTGTTGCAGCGTCTCACTGGAAAAATACAAATTAAAGTCGCGTGATACCGCGTGATCCCACGCGCGGACTGCGAGTGAAGCTGGCCAAGTCGAAGCACTGCCCACTGTATATATCGTTCTATCAGAGCGGCGTACAGACCGGAATACAACGCACTCAATATATCCACGTTAAGGGAAGTAACTTGACCATCGTTCTATGAGTGAGAGGGCTGTTATCGCGGCTGTTGTGGACGTTGATTTCTACCCCTTTCCCCTGCAGTTCCGGAGACAGCTGAATCGAGCGAAGGAAGACGGCGAAAGAGAGGCCTACAACGCACTCTATGTATTGCACTAAAGGGAAGTACTCATATCGTAGCCTACCACTATTTGTGCGAGTGGCCTAACTTCGTGTCAGTGTGATTGCTGATCACTGTTCCCCCCCCTTCCACAGCTCTGCTCGTGTCTACGAAGAGGCGTGTGGGTCATGAAAGCGAGTGCGTGCCATATGGAGAGGACTACTGGGAGTGTCGGGTCTGGACTGTTCACCGCGGCGACCATTGAGTAGGCTAGCTAGCTTCGAGCGCTAGCAGCTACTACGTGGAGGAGTAAATCGCTGGGTCGTGAGTGGTGCATGGACTGTTCCTCTATAGCCCTTATTAGCCTTTTCCTTGTACGAGCTAAATACTACCAGTTGTCTAGCCTTGTTATTATGTCCGGCTGCCCATGGTGCTAGATAGGCCTGCTATGTGATCCTGAATCTGGTGATTGTCTTATTGCTGTTAAGTGCTCTATGTCTCTGTGGGCCTATTGCCCGTTTGGTCTGAGTGTCACTGTAGCTTAAATTTGCTGTGTTGCCGTGGTGTTCAGTGCTCTTATGATTCACCGTGATACTGTTGGCTTGTATGGCCCTTTACGTTTGCCGTGAGGATTGATAATTGTGTGCTGTGTTACATGGTAATTGTGTGCTGTGTTATACGCTGCCACACCGTCAGGCATACCCACATTGTGTAGAGCATTATAGCCTGAGATCTCCCTCCTCTAGAGGGCGCTAGAATATGCTATTTACATATGCTAGGCTATTGATTTGTTTTGTAGTCTTTCAGTGCTTCCATACTGGTCCTATACCGTAAACAGGCTGTAAACTTACATGGGCTATTGATTTGTTCCGTGACCCTTCAGTTCTTTCATACTGGTCCTATACTGTAAACAGGCTGTAAACTTACATGGGCTATTGATTTGTTCTGTGGCCCTTCAGTTCTTTCATACTGGTCTTATACTTTTAATTGCTTACAACTGGTAATGTATTTTTGTGTCGTGAACTGTTTGTGTTGTATCTGAACCGCTCCATTTTTAAGAAGATTTAATAAAACTGTTTTTATAAAAAATCCTTCAGCGTTGGGTGTGTGTGCCTCAAGGGTCAACAGTTATAATCTGCTTCCCGTTACACGTGTTTTAATCTCTCCATTTCCATCTCCCGTTGCTGTACCATATCTGCCACCCTCAGCTTTTCCAATTCGACCTCATGATTACTGGCCTGCTTTGCCATTTCCCGATCATGAGCCTGCTGCATCTCAATAATAACTTTACGTTCTTCAAACGAAAGATCTTCAGAAGAGATAGCTAATTTTGAAGGCTCACTCGGTTGCAATACAACCTGCGGTAGAATTTTCTTATCTACCAACACTTGTTTCAACGCTGCCAGTAATTCATCTTTACGCAAGCGTTTGTCCAAACCAACTATTTCAATTTCCCACAATTGCTTCTTAGAGTAAAGTTTTAACAACTCCTCAGATGGAGCCGCTACAAAATCATCAATGGAAGACATTATCTAATCTATTCAATTACAGATAAGCCAAACAATTTACCAAACAAAGCACCACACCAAACAAAACGAAGACTACGGTCCTATTCCATCACACACAATAGGCGAGAAGGCCTTCTATCAGAGACATACAAGCTGCGCTTCTCCAATCAGCCTACAGATAACCACTCTACTAACGACACGTGTAGCTTACAAACTCCCCGCTAACTATACCGAAAAACCCAAACTAAACTAACCCCCTGACGGCTTCATGTCACCCCCAAGGACCGAGCTCTTTTATACACCAGTATACCGACAGCTCAAGAATAAACAAATTGTTCACCCCCAAACCTAGCCTCAGCCCAGAGATGAACACAAAAACAACAAAGCCACCCTCAGCAAAACTCCAACCGGGGAGCAGAAAACTTCAGCCACCTGTATATATAAGTGTGTGTGTGTGTGTGTGTGTGTAACCTGTATATATAAGTGTAAGTATAGAGAGAACCTTTATGTGTGTGTGTGTGTGTGTGTGCCACCTGTATAGTATAGAGAGAGAACCTTTATGTGTGTGTGTGTGTGTGTGTGTGTGTGCCACCTGTATATATAAGTGTAAGTATAGAGAGAGAACCTTTATGTGTGTGTGTGTGTGTGTATGTGCCACCTGTATATATAAGTGTAAGTATAGAGAGAGAACCTTTATGTGTGTGTGTGTGTGTGTGTGTGTGTGCCACCTGTATATATAAGTGTAAGTATAGAGAGAGAACCTTTATGTGTGTGTGTGTGTGTGTGTGTGTGTGTGTGTCTGTGTGAGTGTGCCACCTGTATATATAAGTGTAAGTGTAGAGAGAGAACCTTTATGTGTGTGTGTGTGTGTGTGTGTGCCACCTGTATATATAAGTGTAAGTATAGAGAGAGAACCTTTATGTGTGTGTGTGTGTGTGTGTGTGTGTGTGTGTGTGTGTGTGTGCCACCTGTATATATAAGTGTAAGTATAGAGAGAGAACCTTTATGTGTGTGTGTGTGTGTGTGTGTGTGTGTCTGTGTGTGAGTGTGCCACCTGTATATATAAGTGTAAGTATAGAGAGAGAACCTTTATGTGTGTGTGTGTGTGTGTGTGTGTGTGTGTGTGTGTGTGTGTGTGAGAGAGAGAGTATAAGTATAAGTATGAGTATATATACTCTTTTGATCCCGTGGGGGAAATTTGGTCTCTGCATTTATCCCAAGGGACGTCACACACACACACACACACATCAGCACTGCCATCACACAGAAACACACACACACACATACAACAAACACACACACACACACATACACACACACACACACACCCACAACAAACACACACACACATCAGCACTGCCATCACACAGAAACACACACACACACACACACACACACACACACACACACACACACATCAGCACTGCCATCACACAGAAAACCCGCACACACACACACACACACAACAAACACACACAGACACACACACACACATCAGCACTGTCATTACACAGAGAAACACACAAACACAAACACACACACAAACACACACACACACAAATATAACAAATGCAAACATATCACAAACACACACATTACATTACATTTGGCTGACGCATTTTTAGCCAAAGCGACTAACAACATGGTAAACAGTTTTAAAGCAATTCTCAACAATTTTAGGACAATTTAAAAAACGGTAGAGTACAGTAAGAATATGTGCACCAGTGAGTGCTGTTTTTAACAG
>NC_055965.1:38193562-38226062 GCF_018492685.1 Alosa sapidissima
ATGCCCACATCCTTTAGACCACATGCCCACATGCCCACGTCCTTTAGACCACATGCCCACATGCCCACGTCCTTTAGACCACATGCCCACATGCCCACATCCTTTAGACCACATGCCCACATGCCCACATGCCCACGTCCTTTAGACCACATGCCCACATGCCCACATCCTTTAGACCACATGCCCACATGCCCACGTCCTTTAGACCACATGCCCACATCCTTTAGACCACATGCCCACGTCCTTTAGACCACATGCCCACATCCTTTAGACCACATGCCCACATGCCCACGTCCTTTAGACCACATGCCCACATGCCCACATCCTTTAGACCACATGCCCACATGCCCACATGCCCACGTCCTTTAGACCACATGCCCACATGCCCACATCCTTTAGACCACATGCCCACGCCCACGTCCTTTAGACCACATGCCCACATGCCCACATCCTTTAGACCACATGCCCACATGCCCACATCCTTTAGACCACATGCCCACATGCCCACATCCTTTAGACCACATGCCCACATGACCACATGCCCACATCCTATAGACCACATGCCCACATGCCCACATGCCCACGTCCTTTAGACCACAAGTGCTAGCCCAGTGGTTTTCAAAGTGGGGGCCGGGCCCCCTGGGGGGCCGCGAGGGGGGGCCAGGGGGGCCTCAGCAAGTTGGAAGGAAAAATAAAAGCAAGAAATAAATACATTTGAAACATTTAAAATATACTATGAGGGTTGTTATACAATGCCATTATAATAATGTGACGCATATCTGAACATATTTCCCATGATAATGACTGGGAATAATAGTAGAGTGATAGCTCTCATATAGCAGAAAGCCCCAAATACAATTTTTACACACTGTATGCTCCATCGCGATGTGGTTGTGGCTAAAATAATTATTAGATTAGTTTAATGTATTTTTACATTTGCCGTAGTATTGTCGATGGGTTTAATAACACATCAAGGGGGTCCTTGGCCAGAACCTAGTTGTATTTGGGGGGCCTTGTCATTGAAAAGTTTGGGAACCCCTGCTGCAGTGTTGTGCCAGTTCACAGCTTTTCTGAACTAGTTCAAGTTCAGTTCATACATGCTCAAAGTGAAGAGTTCACGTTCAAAGTTCACAATTTTAATTCTGAACTAGTTCAAAGTTCAGTTCATTTTATTTTTTTCGTGAGATATTTAAATAAATACTTTTTTTCACACTACGAGCTAGAAATCACTATACGTTCTTTGAAGCTGCTCATTAGACATTTGCTCATGACACTGCAATTGTGGGTTTCTTACCAGGTGATGAAACTTGCAGCAGTACAGACAAGGTAGACCAGTTCTATACTTAGTGCAATGAAATCCAGCCCTCGGCGCTCTCGTCGTTGCCTGCTACGCGGCGTTGCTATGCCTACCCCGCTCTGCTGCAATTCATCATGGGTAACGTTGTGCAGAAGCCAGTATGCTATTCAACTATTCTCAGCCGGACACTACGTTGCCCGCAATGCATTGCGCACACAATGTCAAAACCATTTCTGTCTGGTGATACATGATTTAAGCGGCACCAGCGAGAATACAGGAGGGAGGAACTTTCTCTCATCGCGTTTCAAAAGAGAAAACAGATGTCACTCAGTTTTAAATGGAAAACAAATTCCAACCTTTATTTACAGTGATGTCTGCCGTTCATGACACATAATGTGAACTAATTCACGTTCAAGTTCTTTATTAAAAAATGTGTTGCGTTCAGTTCAACGTTCACGAAAAAATGAGCGTGTTCAATGAACGCATTCTTTTGAACTCGTTCACGCACAACACTGCCCTGCTGTAGACCACACGGGATTCGGGGGTTCCATGTTCCATATGTGTTGTGCATGCATTAGCCTACTTGAAAAGAACTAGCTCCAGTTATGTATGAACAGTGAAGGTAACGAACTCTTAAAAATGTGAAAAACGTGAACTTGAAGAAGTGAAAATTGAACAATATGAACTATGAAAATTGAACTTGAAGCTACATCTATCAAGTGTGAACATGCTTAACAAAATATGGGAACAAACATGGGAACTAATCAGTGGGAGCCCTGTGCTTGTTTCCCTGCAACAAGGTTCCATCTGGGGGTGATGGAAGACAGTGACACCCTCAGTGTGTTTGAAATGTCCAGTCGATTGCGCAATTTGGTCTTAGTTGCAGTCAATGCAGAAAACCCAGCCTCGCATAGATACGTGGTGGGAAATGGTAGCAACGTTTTCAGCGCTTTTACGGCTAACTCGGGATATTCTGCTTTGGTTTTGATCCAAAAACCCGCCAGAGAGGTTTCCTCATACACACTCTTAAGACCATCATTTGCAATTTCGATCAACTGCTCTTCCTCCTGCGCTGTCAAGTTAGGACTATTCGGGATATTGACAAATGGGTTGCGGACCCACTCATTGGTTTGCCGTGGATCTTTGGAGGATGGGAAGTAGCCTAACGCTCAAACTCATTTGAGAGCGCAACAAGGTGATCGCGCACCAGCTGCGAGAGAAAGGGCCCTGCCTCAGTCTCTCCCAAAACCCCCACTACTGTTTGGAACATATCAAATACACCCCGGTCCACTCGTCGTCCCCACAAATCAAGCTTGGCTTTAAATGCAGCGACTTTATCTGCCAGTTTAAAGACAGTCGTCATTCTCCCCTGGAGTGACAGGTTGAGGTCATTAAGCAACCCGAATATGCCACACAGGTAAGCGAGTTTTGACACCCAGTCCTCATCACTAAAATGTGCAGCTAACGGTGACTTTTTTCTGTAAGAAATCTCTGCAGCGGCTCTCGAACACTCTGGCCAGTGACCTGCTAAAGATGCTTGTTTTTTGTTGCTCATTCTAGCAGTTTAGCTAACTTCGTGTGACATACCGTTCGCCAAGAACTGATCAAGTGAAGTGAGCTGACCTGAGGCTGCGCAGCGCTGAAGGCAATACTGTATGTAAAAGTGTTGAAGGCGGGACAGACAGACGTAAGAACATAGACCTTGCAAAATGCAAACATGCGAGCAATCAAACAAATGCATATAGGCCTATGCCATGTAAAAACGTGACATTATTGCGAATTAAATTGAGTTTAGTTTGCATGCATTTTTTTAAAACTCATGTCGTAGGCTATGGCCCAGTTAGGAATGTCCTGCGGCCCGGTGGTTGGGGACCGCTGCTTTAGACCACATGCCCACGTCCTTTAGACCACATGCCCACATCCTTTAGACCACATGCCCACATGCCCACGTCCTTTAGACCACATGCCCACGTCCTTTAGACCACATGCCCACGTCCTTTAGAACACATGCCCACGTGCCCACATGCCCACGTCCTTTAGACCACATGCCCACATGCCCACGTCCTTTAGACCACATGCCCACGTCCTTTAGACCACATGCCCACGTCCTATAGACCACATGCCCACATGCCCACATCCTTTAGACCACATGCCCACATGCCCACATGCCCACGTCCTTTAGACCACATGCCCACATGCCCACGTCCTTTAGACCACATGCCCACGTCCTATAGACCACATGCCCACGTCCTTTAGACCACATGCCCACATGACCACATGCCCACGTCCTTTAGACCACATGCCCACATGCCCACATGCCCACGTCCTTTAGACCACATGCCCACATGCCCACGTCCTTTAGACCACATGCCCACATGCCCACATGCCCACGTCCTTTAGACCACATGCCCACATGCCCACGTCCTTTAGACCACATGCCCACGTCCTTTAGACCACATGCCCACATGCCCACATGCCCACGTCCTTTAGACCACATGCCCACATCCTCTAGACCACATGCCCACGTCCTTTAGACCACACGCCCACACGCCCACATGCCCATGTCCTTTAGACCACATGCCCACATGCATATAGTACACCTGCATATATTGTAAATTATTATGCACAGAGAATCACATGCTCAGTCCCTGCCTCAGTCATGGCAAGCGCCTCATGATTAATCACCCACTATGTGGATACTGTTTTTAGACTTAATTTAGGTTTTGTGTTATTTAGTATAATTTGTATTTTAGTATATTCTTTATCTTCTACTGTCCTTATTGCTTGGCTGTGTTTTTTATATTATATACTTAATACTTGTATTACTTTTTTCTGCTGTTAGTGAATGTGTGTGTGATGTCTGTATGCTACTGAGACCTTGAATTTCCCCTTGGGGATCAATAAAGTATCTATCTATTAGGGCTGCACGATATATCTAAAATCTATTGTTATCGCGATATCAACGCTTGCGATGGACATACCGCAAAGATTACTTAATTTTCGATACATTTTGATACATTTTCTGTCCCGTGCGCATTCCATACAGTCTATGGTGTATTCACATTCTGCACACCTGCACACCTTAAAGCCTGAGTACACCTGCACACACCTGCACACCTGCACACCTTAAAAGCCTGAGTACACCTGCACACCTGCACACCTTAAAAGCCTGAGTACACCTGCACACCTACACACACCTGCACACCTTAAAAGCCTGAGTACACCTGCACACACCTGCACACCTGCACACCTTAAAAGCCTGAGTACACCTGCACACCTGCACACCTTAAAGCCTGAGTACACCTGCACACCTGCACACCTTAAAGCCTGAGTACACCTGCGCACCTGCACACCTTAAAGCCTGAGTACACCTGCGCACCTTAAAAGCCTGAGTACACCTGCACACCTGCACACCTTAAAAGCCTGAGTACACCTGCACACCTGCACACCTTAAAGCCTGAGTACACCTGCGCACCTTAAAAGCCTGAGTACACCTGCACACCTGCACACCTTAAAAGCCTGAGTACACCTGCACACCTGCACACCTTAAAAGCCTGAGTACACCTGCACACCTTAAAAGCCTGAGTACACCTGCACACCTACACACACCTGCGTACCTTAAAAGCCTGAGTACACCTGCACACCTGCACACCTGCACACCTTAAAAGCCTGAGTACACCTGCACACCTGCACACCTTAAAAGCCTGAGTACACCTGCACACCTTAAAAGCCTGAGTACACCTGCACACCTACACACACCTGCACACCTTAAAAGCCTGAGTACACCTGCACACCTGCACACCTTAAAAGCCTGAGTACACCTGCACACCTGCACACCTTAAAAGCCTGAGTACACCTGCACACACCTGCACACACCTGCGTACCTTAAAAGCCTGAGTACACCTGCACACACCTGCGCACCTTAAAAGCCTGAGTACACCTGCACACCACACCTGCACACCTACACACACCTGCACACCTTAAAAGCCTGAGTACACCTGCACACCTTAAAAGCCTGAGTACACCTGCACACCTTAAAAGCCTGTGGATACACAATCAGAACTCCACTAGTGAACATTCTGAATCAGAACTGGAATAGTGGAAACACAATCAGAATTTCAGAACCGAATCAGAAGAGAAAAGGCTTTAGGAGTTGTGATCAAAATGACTCCAAGACAACTGGTGTGAGACTGCAGCTTTATTCTAGATATCGGGAGTATGTTACCAAAATGTGAATTAACAAGTCCACAGGTCTGTGGTTGAGGTCAGTTCTTATACTCTTAACACACACACACCCGGAAAATCACAACACACCACACACACACACACACAGTGATCCATCTAACCAGCTGGTATTCACAGAGATAAGAACTTTTACAAACCACCATATTCTCATAGCACATATGCATAGTTAAACTAAACATTTTATTAAATGAGAAACCTATGTAAAAAGTTATATATTCATATGCATAGTTACACTACACATTTCATTAAATGAGAAACCTATTTAAAAAGTGATATATTTTCATATGCATAGTTAAACTAAACATTTCCACAGAGAGGTATTATTGTGATGTGAGTAAAAGTCACTCCCTCCCTGCAGGCGTTAACGTCCTGGCTACAAACATAACTGTGTTCACACACACACACATACGCACACACACACACATAGCTGTGTACACACACACACACGCACAGGGGTATTATTGTGAAATGTCCCTCCCTCCCTGCAGGCGTTAACCTCCTGGCTACAAACACAACTGTGTTCACACACACACACACATATAGTTCCCTCCCTCCTGGCTAGCATACTCATGATGGTGTGTGTGTGTGGTAGTGTGTGTGTTGTGTAGATCAGTGGTTCTTAAACTTTTTGTCTGGCAACCCTTTAAAAAACATGGGCCAAGTCTCGCGACCCCCTTCTCTCCCCTTCGAAATGTTGTGAGATTGGAAGCAGAGGCAGAAAATGTCTTCTCTCATAGGTAGGCTATGTCAACATCAAAGGCATTATGTCAAGACAAAAAGACTGCAAATCATTTTGTGACCAATATTTTTGGGGACCCCCCTTTTGAGAACCACTGGTGTAGATGATAGGGCTGAAAGATTTTGGAAAATAATCAAAATGCGATTTTTTTACCAATATTGTGATTGTGATATAATATGCAATTATTTGTTTCATTTAATATAATTATGTGTGTGTGTGTTGTGTAGATGAAATTATGTGTGTGTGTGTGTGTGTGTTGTGTAGATGAAATTATGTGTTTGTGTGTTGTCTAGATGAAATTGTGTATGTGTTGTGTAGATGAAATTATGTGTGTGTGTGTGTGTTGTAGATGAGTCCCTTGGTGATGAAATCGCATTTGATTATATCACGATATTATGGCAAATGCAATGAATCATTCAGATGAGTCACTTGGGGGATTATGTGAATGTGTATTTGTGTGTGTATTTATTAGAGCTGTCAAAATAACATGTTAATTTC
The DNA here is from genome assembly GCF_018492685.1 of Alosa sapidissima. Lineage (NCBI taxonomy): Eukaryota > Metazoa > Chordata > Actinopteri > Clupeiformes > Clupeidae > Alosa > Alosa sapidissima. Next base: position 38,200,342 of record NC_055965.1, read on the forward strand.
GATTCATTAATTACAGAAATATTAACATATTAAAAAAATGAATGCTGATTAATCGCATTTCATAGTGACATTTGACCCAGTGCAGTCTGGCTATAGCGACTGTAGGAGGCAGAAGAGAAAGCACTGCTTTGAATGAAACATTTAGCCTAGGCTAGCTTTTTTTAAAAAAGCATTTAGCCTATAGGCTAGCTTTTAAAAAGAACACCCACTGCTTTGAATGAAACATTTAGCCTATAGTGTAGCTTTTAAAAAGAACACATTTAGCCTAGGCTAGCTTTTAAAAAGAATGCATATAGCCTATAGACTAGCTTTTAAAAAGAACACATTTAGCCTAGGCTAGCTTTTAAAAAGAATGCATATAGCCTAGGCTAGCTTTTAAAAAGAACACATTTGGCCTATAGGCTAGCTGTAAAAAAAATAACGCCTAGCCCCAGACCAATCCTGTTGACAGGAGCATCAACCTACTATTTCTGCAGTAAGGAATTTCCGTTGCCTACCATATTCGTCAAGTCTGAAGCATCACCTCAATGCAAAACAATCCGGAGGTACAAGTTAACACACCTCTTGGTGATAATAATACTAGTCGCCAGCCTGGTAAAAGTTAACTTCTCTAATGTAGCCTATTGTTTGCTTAGCCTACCCTATGACCAACTAACTAACTAACTAACCGACAAACTCTATCTATCTATCTATCTATCTAACATGTTTGAATAGCCAAAACAGGATAAATCATGGGGGGTATACCACACATTACCTTGGTGTTAGGGTAGCCTACTCTGCACATTACCTTGGTGTTAGGGTAGCATACTCTGCACATGTCATTGACAGTGAGTGGTAGCTTCAGTCATTTGTATTCATCATGCTAAAGATCTGACACCAGACACTACGCTGATGCCTGAGCCAAAGGGAAAATGATAATAAAACAGAGAGACGCTGAACTTTATGACGTTGAAGTCTATAATGTTGGTTTGGCTCTATATTGTTATAATAAGAGAGAGAGATGTTGAACTTTAAAGTCTATAATGTTGGTTTGGCTCTATAATGATTCACTCATCTGCCAAACTTGTTTTTAAGATATGTTCATAGCAAAAATGTATGCATGTGATTAATTTAGATTAATTAATCACAGAGTATGTAATTAATTAGATACATTTTTTAATCGATTGGCAGCCCTAGTATTTATGTGTGTGTGTGTGTGTGTGTGTGTGTTTGTGTTGTGCAGATGAGTCCTTTGGTGATTATGTGAATGTGTGTATATATATATTTTTGTGTGTATTTATGAGTATGTGTGTGTGTATGTGTGTTGTTACAGATGATCGCCGTGGTGATGGATGTGTTCACAGATGTTGACATCTTCAGAGACCTGCTGGAGGCGGGGTTTAGGCGGCGTGTTGCTGTCTACATCATCATCGAGACGACAGCTGTCAATCAATTCCTTGACATGTGTGAGAGGGCCAGTATGCACACAGGACATCTGCAGGTGTGTGCGTTTGTGTGTGTGATTAACTCATGGGAAATTGTGTGTGTGTGTGTGTGTGTGTGTGTGTGTGTGTGTGTGTGTGTGTGTGTTTGATTTGTTCATGGGAACCTTCCTTGTTCCTTCTACTCTACACACCCCACATTGTTATTTTGAGCCACATTCTATACATTCTTTTCTGTGTGTGTGTGTGTTTGTGTTTGTTTAGCACATTGTCAGGTAATGGTATAAGTGTGTTATAACCAGTGTTTCCTGCAGCATTTTACAGCTCAGGCGACACACACGCCTCCCGCCTTAACTATGTTGTCCAAAAAAAATTAAATAAATAATAATAGTAGGTTGTCTAACTCATGTTTGATAGCAGTTCAACGTCGGCTACGGTTGTCTAACTCATGTTTGATAGCAGTTCAACGTCGGCTACGGTTGTCTAACTCATGTTTGATAGCAGTTTAACGTCGGCTACGTTTGTCTAACTCATGTTTGATAGCAGTTTAACGTCGACTATGGATTTCTAACTCATGTTTAATAGCAGTTGAACTTCGGCTACGGTTGTCTAACTCATGTTTGATAGCAGTTTAACGTCGGCTACGGTTTAACTCATGTTTGATAGCAGTTCAACGTCGGCTACGGTTGTCTAACTCATGTTTGATAGCAGTTTAATGCAGGCTACGGTTGTCTAACTCATGTTTGATAGCAGTTCAACGTCGGCTACGGTTGTCTAACTCATGTTTGATAGCAGTTTAACGTCGGCTACGTTTGTCTAACTCATGTTTGATAGCAGTTTAACGTCGACTATGGATTTCTAACTCATGTTTAATAGCAGTTGAACTTCGGCTACGGTTGTCTAACTCATGTTTGATAGCAGTTTAACGTCGGCTACGGTTTAACTCATGTTTGATAGCAGTTCAACGTCGGCTACGGTTGTCTAACTCATGTTTGATAGCAGTTTAATGCAGGCTACGGTTGTCTAACTCATGTTTGATAGCAGTTCAACGTCGGCTACGGTTGTCTAACTCATGTTTGATAGCAGTTTAACGTCGGCTACGTTTGTCTAACTCATGTTTGATAGCAGTTTAACGTCGACTATGGATTTCTAACTCATGTTTAATAGCAGTTGAACTTCGGCTACGGTTGTCTAACTCATGTTTGATAGCAGTTTAACGTCGGCTACGGTTTAACTCATGTTTGATAGCAGTTCAACGTCGGCTACGGTTGTCTAACTCATGTTTGATAGCAGTTTAATGCAGGCTACGGTTGTCTAACTCATGTTCGATAGCAGTTGAACGTCGGCTACGGTTGTCTAACTCATGTTTCAGGGCTGCCAACTTTTCAAAAAACCTTGGAGTGAGATTTGGTGGGGCCAACCAAAATTTTGATGCGGAAATTTTTGTTTGGCTCATTCAGCATTATACCGTACAGTAAAAAAACCATACATCAGTGGTTCTCAGGTGTAGGGACCAGGCATGGACGGATTATGAACTTTTGGGCCCCTGGGCCCACATGTATTAAGGGCTCCCCACTAATTGTCGCATATGTGGAAGGGGGGTTTGGGGGTCTTCCCCCAGAATTTTTTTCATTTGTTTGATGTGATTTCCTGTATTCTGGTGCATTTTGGTAGCTTAGAAATCTAGACACACCCTAGCGGCAGCAAATTACATATGCTTCCAGGGCTAGTCTAGCAACTCTCCGTTGGCTTGTGAGCTCGAAAAATTAAACTTCTATCAGGCCAATCAAATGGTCTATAGAGTCGTTAGGGGGGCATAACATAATGATTAATGGCACAGTTGCAACAGTTTGGCTTGAATTCCCTGCTACTTGAAAACAAAGAAGATGGATATTGCTGTTGGCCAACAGTGTGACACGAGTTAAGCTTGTTTTGAGATGGCAAAAGTTTAAACTAGCCAACTAGCTCCGCTGGTGGGAAAACGCATGGGACTCAGTGCTGTCCTATTGCGTGCAGAGGGAATTTGAAAGACAACCGATTATCCCGCCCCTCGGACTGAGCACTGCGAACGGTGAGTGCCCAGACCCTACATTTTAATGTGGGTCTGGCTCGTCAGGCTAGCATTTTGGGGATGGCCAATACTAAATTCAATCAGATTCATAGCCTACATCCTGATGTGTTGATATTGAGGCAATGATTCCATGCAAAGGCTTGATATTTTGCACTTCAGAATTATAACCATGCACACACAGGTGGAATAGTTATAGTGATATTGCAATAAGTTCACAACCACAAAAACATATGCTACATTTCACAGTTCAGAAATGTTCAGAAATGTGTGTACATTTCAGCACTCCATGAAATTATGCAGAAGTGGTCACCTGTGTTATTCAGCTAGTTTATTTAAGATAATATATTGGTCATTGTAATGGCCATAGCCTATAGCCTACATGCTATTCCTTTTTCAGGATGTACCCATATCTGCATGATGTGAATGTTTGCATATGGCTTATGTCAGGCTTTATATCAATATTTGTGTCTCGTTATTTGATTTTCTTCATATTTTTGCATTAATGTCACTAGGAAGCATGCCAATATAAATATATTAATTTATCTGTAATATGATTGGCTGGAACCTGACAATATAAGAACCATGATAGTGGGATAATCTATGGCTGAGCAATTTACAAAAATGTATGTAGGCCTACTGACAAATAGTTTACATTAGAATACATTATAATTTCGCCCCAATGAGGCTATGTAGAAATGTGTTGCAATTTTAAAACCGGATTACTCAGGAACCACTTATTGCACAGAGGCATGCTTTATATCCTCGTATTCGGTACGGTTTGCTGTTTATTGTGATATTGGGTTTGCCACGTGTTGTGTGAGTAATGGGTGTACACTGTGTGCAAAATGCAAATATGATTAGCCTAAATTGCACGTCGGTTCAATGTTAATTTTCTCGCGAACCATATAAAACATATGTATAGGTTTAGTTTAGTTGAACCTCATCTGTCAGGTATTTGACCTACCAGGTTGACACTTCAGCGTGAAAAATACTCAATAACACTCAAAGCATACCTGAAGCCGGGGAAATGCGGGGGAATGAATGCGACTGGGACGGCTTCTGAAGTAGCATCGCAAATGAGAGAAAATTTAGAAAATTCCACAGACAGGGGGTGCTCTTGAACCCTCTCACCGTCTCTGAAAGCATAACCGTGGCTCAACAGGTAGATCTATAGATAGGCTAAACTCATTTTTCAGGCATCTGACCGACCGGGTTGACACTTCAGTGTGAGAAATCGGGGGTGTGGCGTGTGAGTGTGTGAAACTAATCAAATGCGTGTGTCTCACGGCCAATGCGTGAGAGTTGGCACCTATGAATGTTTGATAGCAGTTTAACGTCGGCTACGTTTGTCTAACTCATGTTTGATAGCAGTTTAACGTTGGCTACGTTTGTCTAACTCATGTTTGATAGCACTTTAATGCAGGCTACGGATGTCTAACTCATGTTTGATAGCAATTGACTGTCAGCAAACCCATTGCCAAAACTCACCATAGCAATTCATAACTTCTCAGATACGGCAATTAATCATGCCGCAGCGGGCCAGAATAACAAACATAGCCTACCTTATCTTCTACATACGTGTAAATCCTCTAGGTTTGGAAATGAAGATGACTTAATCCAACATGTTATAATCCATTGAGACGAGACTTACTTAGCTACATAATTAAGTCAGAAGTGATGTTACTGCCTCTAGTGGTGATTTGATGTTACTACAGACAATTGCTGTGTCAACCTGTGTGAGGTGAGCACGAAATAGTATGCGAAATGGGGGGCAGCCGTGGCCTACTGGTTACTATGGGGCAGCCGTGGCCTACTGGTTACTATGGGGCAGCCGTGTCCTACTGGTTACTATGGGGCGTGGCCTACTGGTTACTATGGGGCAGCCGTGGCCTACTGGTTACTATGGGGCAGCCGTGGCCTACTAGTTAGCGCTTCGGACTTCGGACCCCGACCAGTAGGCACGGCTGAAGTGCCCTTGAGCAAGGCACCTAACCCCTCACTGCTCCCCGAGCGCCGCTGTTGTTGCAGGCAGCTCACTGCGCCGGGATTAGTGTGTGCTTCACCTCACTGTGTGTTCACTATGTGCTGAGTGTGTTTCACTAATTCACGGATTGGGATAAATCCCAAGACCAAATTTCCCTCACGGGATCAAAAGAGTATATATACTTATACGTATACTTATACTTAAATATTAAAAATAATCGCATATCACGTGTGGTGTGTAGGCTACAGTCTGTGTGAAATGTTCAGGGAGGCACTGCACATCAAAAGCTCCACTCTATCTTTGCTGCATGTATGAAATCGAATTGACACACGACACAATTGAACACGTCATCGTTTAAGAAATCTTCACTTTGGAGTGCGTTTGTAAAAGTGCATTTGAGGGAGCTAAATCTCTGTTTACATGTATATGAACGGACGAACGAACGAAACGGGCCCTTAGTGCATAACTGTGTGTGTCCTAGAACCTACAGCCTTAGTGCATAACTGTGTGTGTCCTAGAACCTACAGCCTTAGTGCATAACTGTGTGTGTGTGTTCTAGAACCTGCAGTCTTAGTGCATAACTGTGTGTGTTCTAGAACCTACAGCCTTAGTGCATAACTGTGTGTGTGTGTGTTCTAGAACCTGCAGTCTTAATGCATAACCAAAGATCCTTGATTACTAGCAAGATAGAGCAACGTAATTCGTTACTATGGGAGCAAAACGGGACAGTTCCGGTCTGCATAAGTGGGAGTGTCACCCTACGTCACTAAATAAACTTTCTCTCTTAATAAGCAATAACAACAGATAAACATAATTGTGTTCACAGTATTATTGTGCATAATCATGTATGATACCAATGAATCATTCTTAAGGACATGATATGAATAATTTAATTAGTCATGTGAACCGAGCTAGCTAGCTAGCTAACGCTAGCTTAAAATGCTATACAAGTGGATGGTAGTAGCTATGGCAATACAGCTATGCGCTAACAAGTGACTAGTAGTTGAAGGACTTCGCTTAAACTTAATATACTGTTGCAAATTCGCTTGAGTATAAACTATCCACTTGAACTAATGTCAGTAGTGTTATTCAGCTAGTTGTCATTTCAAAGAAATTACACTTCTCCGTTTAAAATGTTACCTTAGCTAAGAGGCTAGCTAGCATGATAACAACCAGACAGTAACTGGCAGCAGCATGGTCTAATATTAAGTTATTTTATTACAAATCCGAACACTAAAAAATTACACTATTAGGCTTGAAATGATCCCAAACACTTACAGATTATGACACAATTTTCCAAAAAACCCTCAACAAATCCAGAAAGACAAAATGACCAATTTATTGGTACAATTCCACAAGTCTCCATTGACATTAGTGCAGCAAGGGCTTACTCTGGTCTGCATAAAGGGGGATTTCCCCCCCTCCCCCTTGCAATAATCGAACGCGGAAATTGTCGAACGTTTGCGCCTCTCGCTCCGCTTGAACCCTCTCTGGCATAACTGTGTGTGTGTTCTAGAACCTACAGCCTTAGTGCATAACTGTGTGTGTGTGTTCTAGAATCTACAGCCTTAGTGCATAACTGTGTGTGTTATAGAACCTGCAGCCTTAGTGCATAACCAGAGAGGGTTCAAGCGGAGCGAGAGGCGCAAACGTTCGACAATTTCCGCGTTCGATTATTGCAAGGGGAAGGGGGGGGAAATCTCCCTTTATGCAGACCAGAGTAAACCCTTGCTGCACTAATGTCAATGGAGACTTGTGGAATTTTACCAATAAATTGGTCATTATGTCTTTCTGGATTTGTTGAGGGTTTTTTGGAAAATTTTGTCATAATCTGTAAGTGTTTGGGATCATTTCAAGCCTAAAAGTGTAATTTTTTAGCCTTCGGATTTGTAATAAAATAACTTAATATCAGACCATGCTGCTGTCAGTTACTGTCCGGTTGTTAGCATGCTAGCTAGCCTCTTAGCTAAGGTAACATTTTAAACGGAGAAGTGTAATTTCTTTGAAATGACAACTAGCTGAATAACATTACTGGCATTAGTTAAAGTGGATAGTTTATACTCAAGTGAATTTGCAACAGTATATTAAGTTTAAGCGAAGTCCTTCAACTACTAGTCACTTGTTAGCGCATAGCTGTATTGCCATAGCTACTCCCATCCACTTGTATAGCATTTTAAGCTAGCGTTAGCTAGCTAGCTAGCTCGGTTCACATGACTAATTAAATTATTCATATCATGTCCTAAAGAATGATTCATTGGTATTATACATGATTATAGACAATAATACTCTGAACACATTTATGTTTATCTGTTCTTATTGCTTATTAAGAGAGAAAGTTTATTTAGTGACGTAAGGTGACACTCCCACTTATGCAGATCGGAACTGTCCCGTTTTGCTCCCATAGTAACAAATTACGTTGCTCTATCTTGCTAGTAATCAAGGATCTTTGGCATAACTGTGTGTGTGTTCTAGTACCTTCAGTCTTAAAGCATAACTGTGTGTGTGTTCTAAAGCCTGCAGTCTTAGTGCATAACTGTTTGTGTGTTCTAGAACCTGCAGTCTTAGTGCATAACTGTGTGTGTGTTCTAGAACCTTCAGTCTTAGTGCATAACTGTGTGTGTGGTCTAGAACCTGCAGTCTTAGTGCATAACTGTGTGTGTGTTCTAGAGCCTGCAGCCTTAAAGCATAACTGTGTGTATGTGTGTTCTAGAACCTGCAGCCTTAGTGCATAACTGTGTGTGTGTGTGTTCTAGAACCTGCAGTCTTAGTGCATAACTGTGTGTGTGTGTTCTAGAGCCTGCAGTCTTAAAACATAACTGTGTGTGTGTGTGTTCTAGAACCTGCAGTCTTAGTGCATAACTGTATGTGTGTGTTCTAGAGCCTGCAGTCTTAAAGCATAACTGTGTGTGTGTTCTAGAACCTGCAGTCTTAGTGCATAACTGTGTGTGTGTGTGTTCAAGAGCCTGCAGTCTTAAAGCATAACTGTGTGTGTGTGTGTTCTAGAACCTGCAGCCTTAGTGCATAACTGTGTGTGTGTGTGTGTTCTAGAGTCTGCAGTCTTAAAGCATAACTGTTTGTGTGTGTGTGTGTGTTCTAGAACCTGCAGTCTTAAAACATAACTGTGTGTGTGTGTGTGTGTTCTAGAACCTTCAGTCTTAGTGCATAACTGTGTGTGTTCTAGAACCTTCAGTCTTAGTGCATAACTGTGTGTGTGTTCTAGAGCCTGCAGTCTTAAAGCATAACTGTGTGTGTGTGTGTTCTAGAACCTGCAGTCTTAGTGCATAACTGTGTGTGTGTGTGTGTTCTAGAACCTGCAGTCTTAGTGCATATCTGTGTGTGTGTGTGTTCTAGAACATTCAGTCTTAATGCATAACTGTGTGTGTGTGTTAGAGCCTGCAGCCTTAAAGCATAACTGTGTGTGTGTTCTAGAGCCTGCAGCCTTAAAGCATAACTGTGTGTTTGTTCTAGAACCTTCGGTCTTAGTACATAACTGTGTGTGTGTGTGTTCTAGAGCCTGCCGTCTTAGTGCATAACTGTGTGTGTTTTCTAGAACCTTCAGTCTTAGTGCATAACTGTGTGTGTGTGTTCTAGAACCTTCAGTCTTAGTGCATAACTGTGTGTATGTTCTAGAACCTGCAGTCTTAGTGCATAACTGTGTGAGTGTTCTAGAACCTGCAGTCTTAGTGCATAACTGTGTGTGTGTGTGTGTTCTAGAACCTGCAGTCTTAGTGCATAATTGTGTGTGTGTGTGTTCTAGAACCTTCAGTCTTAGTGCATAACTGTGTGTGTGTTCTAGAACCTGCAGTCTTAGTGCAAAACTGTGTGTGTGTGTTCTAGAACCTGCAGTCTTAAGTGCATAACTGTGTGTGTGTTCTAGAGCCTGCAGCCTTAAAGCATAACTGTGTGTGTGTTCTAGAGCCTGCAGCCTTAAAGCATAACTGTGTGTTTGTTCTAGAACCTTCAGTCTTAGTGCATAACTGTGTGTGTTCTAGAGCCTGCAGTCTTAGTGCATAACTGTGTGTGTTTTCTAGAACCTTCAGTCTTAGTGCATAACTGTGTGTGTGTGTTCTAGAACCTTCAGTCTTAGTGCATAACTGTGTGTGTGTGTTCTAAAGCCTGCAGTCTTAGTGCATAACTGTGTGTGTGTTCTAGAACCTGCAGTCTTAGTGCATAACTGTGTGAGTTCTAGAACCTGCAGTCTTAGTGCATAACTGCGTGTGTGTGTGTGTTCTAGAACCTGCAGTCTTAGTGCATAATTGTGTGTGTGTGTGTGTTCTAGAACCTTCAGTCTTAGTGCATAACTGTGTGTGTGTTCTAGAACCTGCAGTCTTAGTGCATAACTGTGTGTGTGTTCTTTGCCTTTAGTACCTGCGGGTTCGCTGCACAGGGGGTGCCGAGTTCTACACCCGTTCGGCCCAGAAACTCCGCGGAACCCTGGCACAGAGGTTCATGTTTGTGGACGGAGACAGGGCCATCTCAGGATCGTACAGGTGAGAGTGTGTGTGTGTGTGTGTGTCAGGGTTTCCGTTGTCCGGTAATTACCGGACATTGGCCGGAAAAAAAATGAAATGTCCGACAAAATTAAATCTCTCCAGTCAAATTGTCCGATTGAAATTGGCTAATAATCCCACCCCCCTAACCTGAATTTGAGAATAAGCCTTAAAATGTAAGCCTATTAAAGCAATACGTCCTCTGGCTATGTTTTTAAATGTACAGGCTCTACCGTTTGAAAGCTATTAAACAACACGCATAGCCTATGCTGCATTTCAAATAGGAAACATTTCAAATAGGAAGCGCACGCTTAAAACGTCCATGTTAAACAACGAACAAATGAGTGAGGCGGTTCAAACATGGCCAGGCCCAGGCAGACTAGCCTTAAAAGTTTTTCCAGAGGCCAGACGCAATGGATGATGATAAATTGGTAACGTCTGAAGCCTCAGATGTCCGGTCAACTCCACCACCACCAGATAAAGTGTCGGGCGTATCTGTCGGAATGCCGTTGGAAGTGGAGTTGCCGGGTTGCGGCCGCTCCAGTTGCATGTCAGTGTACATTCTCCGTGTACACTGGACATGCATCAGTGTTTTGTACCCAAAGCATACAGTAGGCCGCTCCAAGACACTGTCATTCTCCGTGTACACTGGACATGCATCTGTGTTAAAAGCATACAGTAGGCCGCTCCAAGACACTGTCATTCTCCGTGTACACGGGACATGCATCAGTGTTTTGTACCCAAAGCATACAGTAGGCCTATGCTTTCTCTGTCTATGATCTGCAGGGTTAGGGCCTCCTCGACGAGGAGATTGCTGGTCCGCGGATAATTTCAGGCACAATTAAACGGTATCAATTGAACCGCGGACCGAAAGAAAAAGAAACTAAACATTTCCCAGAATAGGAAATATTTCTTAATTTATTGTTATCAAATAAAGAAGCATAGCCTTAGGGGTAGTGGTGTGAGCGCTCATTCTTGTGTGTGCGCATCTGTGCAAGTTAAACAGTGGAACCACTGGAGACGTGGGTAGCAGCGATAATAGGATATTTGACCGGCATATCATCAAAATGTCCGGAAAACGAAACCTATGGCCCTGTCTCCTAGCGGAAACTCTGGTGTGTGTGTGGACGGAGACAGGGCCATCTCAGGATCGTACAGGTGAGAGTGTGTGTGTGTGTGTGTGTGTGTGTGTGTGTGTGTGTGTGTGTGTGTGGACGGAGACAGGGCTATCTCAGGATCGTACAGGTGAGTGTGTGTGTGTGTGTGTGTGTGTGTGTGTGTGTGTGTGGACGGAGACAGGGCTATCTCAGGATCGTACAGGTGAGAGTGTGTGTGTGTGTGTGTGTGTGTGTGTGGACGGAGACAGGGCTATCTCAGGATCGTACAGGTGAGAGTGTGTGTGTGTGTGTGTGTGTGTGTGTGTGTGTGTGTGTGTGGACGGAGACAGGGCCATCTCAGGATCGTACAGGTGAGAGTATGTGTGTGGACGGAGACAGGGCCATCTCAGGATCGTACAGGTGAGAGTGTGTGTGTGTGTGTGTGTGTACTGTGTGTGTGTGTGTTTGTGTGTGTGTGTGTGTGTGTGTGTCTGCATGTGTGTGTGTGTGTCAGAGTCCCTTGTTTGTCTGAGAAGATTTAGTCTTAACCCAAGGTGTAATCCCTCTAAAATATTTTTCTTACAAAACCTCTAGCCTTTAAATAAGATATTGATAAAGATATTGTATAATAAATATCTTACAGGTATTATATCATAAGTTAAGACTTTAAATAAGATATTGATAAAGGTATTGTATATAATGAAGTTTGTAGATAATTGGTGATCAGGTATGGGTAAGATGAGAAGTGGTGAACTGCAGTGCCTCTAGTGGTGATGTGATGTTACTGCAGTGCCTCTAGTGGTGATGTGATGTTACTGCCTCTAGTGGTGATGTGATGTTACTGCAGTGCCTCTAGTGGTGATGTGATGTTACTGCAGTGCCTCTAGTTGTGATGTGATGTTACTGCAGTGCATCTAGTGGTGATGTGATGTTACTGCCTCTAGTGGTGATGTGATGTTACTGCCTCTAGTGGTGATGTGATGTTACTGCAGTGCCTCTAGTGGTGATGTGATGTTACTGCAGTGCCTCTAGTGGTGATGTGATGTTACTGCCTCTAGTGGTGATCACTGCAGTGCCTCTAGTGGTGATGTGATGTTACTGCAGTGCCTCTAGTGGTGATGGGATGTTACTGCCTCTAGTGTTGATGTGATGTTACTGCAGTGCCTCTAGTGGTGATGTGATGTTACTGCCTCTAGTGGTGATGTGATGTTACTGCAGTGCCTCTAGTGGTGATGTGATGTTACTGTAGTGCCTCTAGTGGTGATGGGATGTTACTGCCTCTAGTGGTTATGTGATGTTACTGCAGTGCCTCCAGTGGTGATGTGATGTTACTGCCTGTAGTGGTGATGTGATGTTACTGCAGTGCCTCTAGTGGTGATGTGATGTTACTGCAGTGCCTCTAGTGGTGATGTGATGTTACTGCCTCTAGTGGTGATGTGATGTTACTGCAGTGCCTCTAGTGGTGATGTGATGTTACTGCCTCTAGTGGTGATGTGATGTTACTGCAGTGCCTCTAGTGGTGATGTGATGTTACTGCCTGTAGTGGTGATGTGATATTACTGCAGTGCCTCTAGTGGTGATGTGATGTTACTGCAGTGCCTCTAGTGGTAGATGGACACACACACACACACACACACACACAGCATTTTTTTGCTAAGTGTTTTCAGATGTGCTCCAAAAACTGTATATTGGTGATACAGAGTTTGGGGAATATGTGTTTGTGTGTGTTTGTGCATGTGTGAGTGTGTTTGTGCAAAGGGAGTGGAGTGTTGGCAAAAAATGATGTGTCAGCAGTCAGTATTCAATCATTTGTTTGAGTACATACAGATGTTTAACACACTCACTCACACTCACACACACACACACACACACAGTTAACTCTAGGTTAGGGGTGAACACACACACTCACTCACACACTCACACACACACACATGGTTAACTCTAGGTTAGGGGTGAACACACACACTCACTCACACACGAACACACACACGGTTAACTTTAGGTTAGGGGTGAACACACACACTCACACACACACACATGGTTAACTCTAGGTTAGGGGTGAACACACACACTCACTCACACACTCACACACACACGGTTAACTTTAGGTTAGGGGTGAACACACACACTCACTCACACACTCACACACACACACGGTTAACTTTAGGTTAGGGGTGAACACACACACCTACCTAGCATATGTGTGAGTCAGTGGAACTCTTAATTAGGAAAAACACCAGGTGGAGCTACTTTAACACACTCACTCACACTCACACACACACACACACACACACACACAGTTAACTCTAGATTAGGGGTGAACACACACACTCACTCACACACTCACACACACACACATGGTTAACTCTAGGTTAGGGGTGAACACACACACTCACTCACACACTCACACACACACGGTTAACTTTAGGTTAGGGGTGAACACACACACACACACACATGGTTAACTCTAGGTTAGGGGTGAACACACACACTCACTCACACACTCACACACACACGGTTAACTTTAGGTTAGGGGTGAACACACACACTCACTCACACACTCACACACTCACACACACACACGGTTAACTTTAGGTTAGGGGTGAACACACACACCTACCTAGCATATGTGTGAGTCAGTGGAACTCTTAATTAGGAAAAACACCAGGTGGAGCTACTTACACACACACACACACACACACACACACACACACACACACACACACACACACACACACGACTTTAACCGGTCTGACAAATGTCGATTTACATTTTGATTAGTTAGATTATGTTAGTTAGATTATGATTAGTTGATATTTAGATTATGTGTGTATCTAAATTAGATTATGATTAGTTGATATTTACATTTTGCTTTTAATGTTTTGTGTGTGTGTGTGTGTGTGAATGTGTGTATGTAACTGTGTGTGTGTGTGTGTGTAGCTTCACGTGGACGGCGTCTCGTCTGGACAGGAACCTGATCACCGTGATGAGTGGCCAGACAGTGGAGATGTTTGACCGCCAGTTCCGTGAGCTCTACCTGACCTCCCGCAGCGTCAACCTCTCTAAGCTCCCATTGGCTGAGCCGCCCGAGCCTTACTCCGCCCTCTCCGTAGCCACGCCCACTCCCCCACCCTCCGCAGCCGTTGCTAGGAAACTGATCAACCCCAAGTACGCGCTGGTCTCTGCCGACACGGCCAGCCGCACCTCCTCGGAGAAGGCCAGCGTATCCCAGAATGCCATGCGGCCCGTGGCCAAGCGGCAGAGGGCGTCGCCCGCGCCGGCTCACACGCACCCGGGGCTTCTGGGATTGGCCAAGGCGGCGCTCATCGACTACCTGCCCGTGTGGCCCGAGCCGGACCCGCCCAGTGATGTCATCGGCTTCATTAACATTCGTGATGTCAGTCGGCCCGCCCCCGTGCACCTGATGAGGTCACAACTGGCCGAGACCTCGCAGGCCATCCGCTTCAGCCAGCCGCTGCCCAAACCGGACGCACAACCTGACGCACACACACAACCGGACACACACACACACACCGACACACAACCTGACACACACGCGCACACACAACCGGACACACACACACACACCGACACACAACCGGACACACACACACACACCGACACACAACCGGACACACACACACACGCCCACACACAACCTCACACACACACACACACACACGCCAACACACAACCTAACACACTCAGTAACACACACACACACGACGACACACAACCTAACACACTCAGTAACACACACACACACACCGACACACACACCGACACACACGCCAACACCCAACCTAACACACTCAGTAACACACACACTCACGCCGACACACACAGTGACTCACAGTCTCCCACACCTCCAGCTTTGCACACAGAGCGGGACGACACACACACACCCCAAGCAAACACACACACACACACACACACAGAGCGGGCCAACACACACACTCCCCCCACACACTCTGCTGCCCCCCCCACTCCAAAGCCACGCACCCTGAAGCTGCTGATTGGCCAGGACGCCGACGTGCGTTTGGTGCAGCAGGCCAACACACACACACACACGTCCAGCTCAGAGGAGTATGGTGACCCCCTGGAGGAGCTGGACCCAACACACACACACTCACACTCACACACACACACCCCTCCCTCTTCTCATGCCAGTAGCCATGGTGACGACGCAGACAGCACCGTGGTGATGCGGGGCGAGGGTTCCGATGACTCCGCCCCCTCTGAGGAGTTCTATGACTGTGACACTCCAGGCGCCTCAGGTTGTCATGGCAACCCCACCGGAGGCGGTTACCGTGACAACCCACCTCACCAGGGCCTCAACCTCATGGCTCGAATCTCCCAGTCCATGCTAGAGCTGAGGGAGCCTCCTGCACAACAGGTGAGTGAGTGAGTGTGTGTGTGTGTGTGTGTGTGTGTGTGTGTGTGTGTGTGCGTGCGTGCAAATATGTGTGAGTGTGAGCAGGTCAGGTGTGTATGTGTGTGTGTGTGTGTGTGTGTGTGTGTCAGGTGTGTGTGTGTGTTACCTGGGTACAGCGCTCGGCTGATCATGCCAGGCAGTATGATGAAGATGAAGGGCAGCATCTTGAGTGTGTGTGTGTGTGTGTCGGGTGTGTGTGTGTGTGTGTCAGGTGTGTGTGTGTGTGTCAGGTGTGTGTGTGTGTGTGTGTGTCAGGTGTGTGTGTGTTACCTGGGTACAGCGCTCGGCTGATCATGCCAGGCAGTATTATGAAGATAAAGGGCAGCATCTTGAGGTAGCTGGCGAATATGGAGGCTCCTTTAGCATGACTGACACTCTTAGCTGAGAGAGACCTCTGCACTATCACCTGCAGAGAGAGAGAGATGGGGGGGGAGAGAGAGAACAGAGAGAGGGGGGGAGAGAACAGAGAGAGAGAGGGGGGGGAGAGAACAGAGAGAGGGGGGAGAACAGAGAGAGAGGAGAGAACAGAGAGAGAGGGGGGGAGAGAACAGAGAGAGAGAGAGAGGAGGGAACAGAGAGAGGGGGGGGGACAGAGAGAGAGATCATTTTAGAATTTTAAAAGCTCTTTATTACAAAACACACTATTACATTACCATAAAACCATCACTCTTTTTAGAAAAACTGAAAATCAAAGAAAATAACCTGAAAATAATAATTCATTATCGACCAATGAGCATATTGCTCCACCTTGGCACCATTGTTCTTCAAAAGAATTAAAATCACCTTTTGTTGCATAAAAGTCAAATTCCAATTTTACTCTTGATTTCACCAGGCGAATAAAAATATAAATTACATCATGGTCAGAGTCTTTTTCAATCTTATTCTTCCTACTTATATAAATGGCCATATTAGCATTCCCAAAGATATAATTAATCATTTCACACTTGCAATGTTCTTTCTGAACATATTCAAACCACAATATAAAGGTCTGAATAGAGAAAAACTCTCCAAAACACTCTAATAGCTTTGCTAACAACTTAAACAAAGGTGGCAGTCTGAAGCAATTTGAGTAGGCATGAAAAACAGTCTCTCTCTCCAAACAAAAAGGACATTCATGGCTTACATTTTGATTTAAAACAGAAATAAAAGAGTTAACTGCCAAAATACCAGCAGTAACCTCCGTTGTAAGTCCCCAGCTCTTTTAGTTAATGGTGGTTTGTGTAGAGATTTCCACTCAGTACTTACTAAACCAAAAGTAGAACGCCAACGCGTATCAACCTTTCCATTTAGTCTGTCTTTATTTCTCACTGTAACACAGTTCTTGTAAAGACATTTACCATTGACTTCCATTTACCATTGGGCAAAAAAAGACCTTTACAATCACTTAATTTCGGTGTAAGTGACAATTCAGGAAAAGGGTCTTCTCTATCAGGAATCAAAACCCCATCAACATATGTATTTATCATCTTTATCAGGAATCAAAACCCCATCATTGTCTTTATCATTTTGCGCTCAGGTGATGTTAGTGTTGTTCTCTAGCAATGCAAGATTTTATCCACCATACGCAAGGACCTCACTCCCATGCGCATAGCCAGTGTGGCACTGTCCCTAAGAGAGCCTGACACATCCACCAAATGACGCAAACTTGTAAGTCCAGTACTGCATAAATAACTGTTCAATCCAGGCATTACATTCCTTGAAATGTCCAGTCTTGATCCATAGATTAGAGGCTTCTCTAGGAGCCAATGCAAAGAACCAGTCTCTTCCGCTCGGCTAATATTAAAAAAAAAAAACAGATCTTGTCTTGATAAAAAACACGTAAATCAATACAATGTATTGCATGAAGATCCAGGAAATACAAAGATTTGTCTAAACCCAAACCACTCACATTATGCATGATTTCACAAGCCACTGGCCTCCAAACAAGATCTTCTGGCCCAGTAAGAAACCTCTGAATGAACTGAAGCCTAAAAGCAGCTGCTCTACTGGGCAAATGGATTAAACCCTGGCCACCTTCTTCCTTTGGCAAATATAAAATACTCTGAGGGATCCAATGTAACTTATCCCAGAAGAAATCTATTAGGGTTGACTGGATCTTCATTAAAAGACCTGATGGTGGATCTAAAACAGCCAACCAATGCCACAAAAAAGATGCTACTAGATTATTGAATGTGTTTGTGTTGTATGTATGCTGCTGCTGAGACCTTGAATTTCCCCTGGGGATCAATAAAGTATCTATCTATCTATCTATCTATCTATCTATTGATAACCAGACAGCGTCCCCTATATGACATCTGAGGTAGTAGCCATGTCCATTTTTTTAAACGTCCCTTCCATTTTTCAATGATTCCATCCCAATTCTTTTGTACAGTATTATCATCTCCCAAAAAGACGCCCAGATTTTTGAAACCCCCTTTTTTCCAATTTAAACCTTCTGGAAGTTTGGCTGGTCCATCTACCCAATTACTTATCTGAAAAGCGTCATTTTTCTTCCAGTTGACTTTTGCAGATGATATCACTCCAAAATCCTTCACAACATCATTTAAAGTATCAACATCATTTTGATCATTGACTACTACAACCAAATTATCGGCATACGCTGATAAACAAAAAACCTTTTCACAATTGGACAGAGAAAAGCCAGTCATTTTACACCTTAATTTGTGAAGCAAAGGTTCTATTGCCATGGAATAGAGCATTCCAGACAATGAACAACCTTGTCTTACACCTCTTAGTGCTTTAAAAGGGGGACACAAACCACCATTAACTTTCACTATACTCTCAATGTCATTGTAGAGCACCTTAATTAAAGGGAAACTTGGCAGGATTTCCCCCTCTGCTGGAGAAATTGTGCATTATGCTATTTCAAACTGTGGAAAAAGGTAACGAGAAAGCACATGGATTTGTTTACAAGCTAGCAAAACGGTTAGCATAAGTTCGGCAGACAATGTGGATGTTACAAGGTAAGAAACACGATTTAAAACGAGTTTCTTGTTTCTCAGTTCTCTTTCCGGGATGGTAGTCTCAATGTTGCAAGGTTGGTTTTCCGCCTGGGGATGCTAGGGGCAGCGGGAAAAGTCACCATTTGCCAAGTTTCCCTTTAAATTAATAAAACCCGAATTGAATCCAAAAGCCTCTAACACCCCCTATAAATACTTATGCTCAACTCTGTCAAAAGCTTTTTCCTGATGCATGAAAACAAATCCAAAATTCTTTTTTAATTTACTAGAAACTTCAATCGCATCTCGAACAAGGAAAATGTTGTCAAAAATTGACCTTTCAGGAATACAGTAAGTTTGATCAACATGTATTATTTGTTCCATCACTTCTCTCAATCTAGTTGCTAGTGCTTTGCAAAACATTTGAACATCAATGCACAGGAGAGACACTGGGCGCCAATGCTTCAGGTCGGTCAATTCACCTGTTTTTGGTAACAGTGTCAACACAGCCCTTCGACAGCTCGGAGGAAGGATTCCTTTCTCTATACTGTCATTCAGCACTTCATGGAGATCTTTCCCCAATACTGACCAAAAGCCTTTATAAAACTCAACTGGCAGTCCATCAATACCAGGAGCACGTCCATTTTCCATACCCAGCAGGGCAGTATAGAGTTCTTTCAATGATAAAGCTCCATCCAGCATCTTTGCTGAAGCCTTTGAAAGCGTTGGCAAGTCATGAAGGAAACCACGTTCAATCTCCTGATTTCCAACCAATTCACTTTTAAAAAGTTCGGAGTAAAAACTCCTTACTCGTTGTCTTATTTCATTTGGCTTAGTCAACAATGTTCCTGTTTCTGAGCGCACAGCATGAATTAACTTTTTTCTTCCATTTTTCTTCTCTAGATTAAAGAAATACTTAGACGGAACATCCATTACAGATACATTTTGTATTCTTGAGCGGATCAAAGTGCCCTGTGTTTTTCCCCCCAAAAAATCCGCCAATTCCACTTTTTTACTTTTAAGTAATTCTATTTGCTCTGAATTTCCTTTGTTATCAACCACATTTTGCAAATCCACAATTTCCTTTTCTAAAGTTTTCATGGATCTAGCTAAGTCTCTACTGACATTGAAAGTATATTTTTGACATACATGTTTAATTAGAATTTTTGCTACATCCCACCATTGTTGCAAAGAGGGAAAAAAAGGTTTCTCCAACTTAAAACTCTCCCAAAAAACAGCAAAAGCTTCTCTAAAAGTCTGATCGTCCAACAACATCTTATTAAAATGCCAATAAGCACTTTTTGGTTTAACCGCAGATTTTATAAGTACACAACATGCCATGCAATGGTCAGAAAAACCAACATGACTGATATAGGAACATCGAAAAGCACTAAAAAAAATGCTTAAAACAGTACATTTGGTCCAGTCTTGCCATTGATAATGTGAGGCCAACTATATTGCCTTTGTTTTTTGTGAAAAGATCTCCATATGTCAATCAATTCATATGCTTTAATTAACTCAATAAGACGCTTGCGAGAGGCTGCATGAGGTTCTACATGATTTCTATCTAAAATATCAGCTGTGCAATTAAAATCACTACCCAGAAAAAGAAAATCAGTACTATTACATGCACCAAGAACATCACCAAGCTTATCCAAAAAACACGTCCTCTCTACAGCTAAAGTGGGAGCATAAACACAAATGAAAACAAAAACATAATTTTCAAAAACTGCTTTTTCTTTCAATAGTCTTCCTTTAACCACCTCTTCCACATCATAGGAATATGGAAGAAAAGACTTTGAAAAGAGGATAGCAACACCTCCACTTAAGGACGTATTGTGACTGAGTATGGCACGCCCATCCCACTCCTTCACCCAATCAACTTCATTAGTTAAGTCACTATGTGTCTCTTGAACATCAATATTTTTCTGTCTGCTTAATTCAGGGAGAGAGAGAGTGGAGAGAACAGGGAGAGGGAGAGAGGAGAGAACAGAGACAGGGAGAGGGAGAGAGGGAGACATAGAGAGAGAGAGAGAGAGAGAAAAAGAATGATTTTCTTTTCTGTAATGTTTGTTATCTGTAATGTTTGGCTGAAGTGCTACATATTTGACGACTGCAACAGTACACAGCTGTAATGTTTGGCTGAAGTGCTACATATCTGACGACTGCAACAGTACACAGCTGTAATGTTTGGCTGAAGTGCTACATATCTGACGACTGCAACAGTAAACAGTACAAATCTGTTTGGCTGAAGTGCTACATATCAGACGACTGCAACAGTACACATCTGTTTGGCTGAAGTGCTACATATCTGACGACTGCAACAGTAAACAGTACACATCTGTTTGGCTGAAGTGCTACATATCTGACGACTGCAACAGTACACATCTGTTTGGGTGAAGTGCTACATATCTGACGACTGCAACAGTAAACAGTACACATCTGTTTGGCTGAAGTGCTACATATCAGACGACTTCAACAGTACACATCTGTTTGACTGAAGTGCTACATATCTGACGACTGCAACAGTAAACTCATCTCTTTTGTCTTTCTCTCTCATCTTTCTCCATTCACTCTATCATATCTCTCTCTACCTCTTTATCTCTTCTCTTCCCCTCTGTCGCCACCCTCTCTCTCTCCTCTCTCTCTCTGCAGCCCTTCAAGTTTTCCTCCAAGTCTCCTTCCAGAGAGGCTCAAGGGAGAGTGGGCGGGGCAAAGGTGGTTATTGCCAAGCCTGGGGGCTTTCCTGGTCCCTCCCCCCGGCGTGTGATTGGAGGAGCCTCCTCTCCCCGGCGTATGATTGGAGGAGCCCGCTACTGGCAGGACCGCCTTTCCACCGGCCGCCTTGCCTCTTCCCCATCACGCGCTCCCGCCGAACCACACACACACACACGACATGGCCGCTCCCCTCGAAGGCAGAGCCTCCCGAGCGCACACACACACACACACACAAGCAGCTCATCAGCACAGCGCTACCAGCCACACACACACACACACTCACCATCTCCATTGCGCACGCACACACTCTCTCGCACACGCACATCACCCCGTGGACAGGTTCACACACACACACTGGCTGGCTCGCCAACTGCCCGTTACACCTCTTCACCCTCCCCCGCACACACATCCAACCCCCCCGCAAACCCTCGCGGGACCAAAACCGCCCTTCACACCTCTTCACCCTCCCGTGCGCAGACGTCCAACCCACTGGGCCTTCCGCCCGCAAAGCCCCTCGGGACCAAAACCAAATGCCCAGGTGGCGTTGCGAAGGGAAACACTTCACGGAAGAAATAAGAGTCCAGTTAGCCAAAATATTACAAGATGACATCAACTGCACAAAGCATCAACTTCTGACATCCAACTGGCTAGTTAGCTAAAAGATCATTAACATTGATAGGCCTGTCACAATAACTATTGTTGCTACACGATGTATTGTTCCAGAAAGTATTGCGTTATTATTATTGTATTGATATTAAGTAATGATATTATTGTAATTTTAGACTATTTTATACTAAGCCCACAATCATGCAGACCATCCACCTGCAACTGTAGCTTTTAGTCCCAGATCAGACTTCTATCTGCAGAAGCACACTAAGGCCTTTAGGTTATCCGTTGCTCTCTCAGGCCTTTAGGTTAGCCGTTAGCCGTTGTTCTCTCAGGCCTAAGTTAGCAACGGCTAACCTAAAGGCCTGAATGTACGGCTAACCTAAAGGCCTGAGATAGCAACGGCTAACCTAAAGGCCTGAATGTACGGCTAACCTAAAGGCCTGAGATAGCAACGGCTAACAGCTAACCTAAAAGCCTGAGAGAGCAACGGCTAACGGCTAACCTAAAAGCCGTTAGCCGTTGCTATCTCAGGCCTTTAGGTTAGCCGTTGCTATCTCAGGCCTTTAGGTTAGCCGTTGATAACATAATTATTGTTACAGGCCTAAACATTGGCTGCAGATACAGCAGTTAAAGCACTAAGGGATTAAATGCTAACATCAGTTGCAGGGGGTGCAGCTAGCGAGCCAAAATATTACATGCTAACCTGAACTACAGGGACTACTGCTATCATGCTAAAGGATTACATGCTAACATGAACTATAGGGCCTGCAGTTAGCATGCTAAAGGATTACATGCTAACATGAGCTACAGAGACTGCCTAATGTGCTTAAGGATGACGTGTTAACAGAGACTGCTTAATGTGCTTAAGGATGACGTGCTAATGTGTTTAAGGATGACGTGCTAATGTGCTTAAGGATGACGTGCTAACAGAGACTAAGTGGTGGTGGTGATGTTGATCTGCTGTACCAGTCTTTCTTTGTGGAGGAGTTTGTATTTCTAACAGAATTCACTGGGTTCTCAGTTGGTGATGGTAATAAAGCAGTAACATGCTATAGTAATGCTATGGTGTTCAGGAAATGACATCACATTTATAGTAATGGTGCATTCATGGCACCTGGGAATGATAATGACCACCCCCGTGATTACGTCCGAGTGTTCATGTCTTTGACGTCGGAATGTGTGACAAACATGGATGCCACAACAAAGGTTAAAACAAATACTCACTAATTCTAAATAAACAACTGTAAAAATATAGCGTAAGATGCTTGTGAAAGAAAGATATGCAGCTTTCAAGTGACAAAAACGGCAAATTCCCAAGTTCACATTAAAACTGTTGGACATGAAAGGCCACATAGACTACAAACAAACTACAATGTGATGACAAAAGTGATGACGAGCCCCTAACTGGGCAATCTAGCCCCCGTTTCCGACCTCTGACTCACACATTACGTGACGTGATAATGCGGAATGATGTTTTCACTGGGAAAAAGGTTTTTCCGATGCCCATGCACGCTAGGTATGGCTATGTTGTTCAGGAAATGACATCACAGTTATGGTAATAGGCGTGTTCGACTTGAGGCAGATCTGACTTGGTCTGGCTTTCTACGTAAACGTGATCTTCAGAGGCTAGCCGGGAGGAGCTACAACAGAGGGCAGCTCATCCCGGACAGACAGGCTACAGTCTGCCTGACGTGACCACACACACACGCCACACACACACGCCACACACACACGCAGTCTTCAGAGGGAGGAGCTACAACAGAGGGCAGCTCATCCCGGACAGACAGGCTACAGTCTGCCTGACGTGACTCGCAGGAGACATCGCGTAATGTTGTTTGCAATAAACACAGCAGAACTTTCATTCTTACTCTTTACAATGAGCATGATGACTGACAAAATAAATTCTTATGATGTAGTTTAAATAAACCACTGTTGTCATACAGTTAACAGGCCTGCTTTGTAGCACATACTTTCAATATCAAGTGTTCCCCCTATATGTGTGTCCATCTATTTAACCAACAGCAGAAAATAACAGAAATCAAAGGTATCCCTTTGATTTCTGTTTATTTTCGCATATTCCAACATAAGGAAGCAGCATGAGATTTTTGACTCCCGTCAAAATCATCACGAGGACATTCCTCCCAAATGGCCCTATCACGTCTTTGAACTGACGTCATGAGAGCGTGTTTCAGCTCGTGCAGCTCGTGGAAGGCAACTGCAAGATCTGTCTACAGGCTAAGACTCCTGCGATATTTTAAGGTCATGTGACATGGTGTCACGGTGGTAAGTCCCTCCCCGGCTGACAGAAGTCGGACAGAATTTCTAACCAGCAAGCATTGCGTCCATCCCAGTATGCATTGTGTTCAACCCAGCATGCATCACATCAAGTCAGATCTGCACAGATCTGCCTCAAGTCGAACACGCCTATTGTTATGGTGTTCAGGAAATTACGTCACTTTTATGATAATTGGGCTGTAATGTTATGAATAATCAGCTGTTCTTTGTGTATGTTATTTAAAAACAGCTGTGTGTGTGTGTGTGTGAGAGAGAGAAAGAGCATGCATGTTAGGGTATATGTATATGGGAGAGATCTTTTCATGTAAATAGGCTTAAAATATTACGTGAATTAAAAATATTGATACTGATATTGATATTGATTGAAATAATGATTTTGTAATAACAATCTTTTGTGCTGTCACTTTGTTATGGATCTGAATACATTATTCTGAAAAGCATCCAAAACAGATACTGAATACATTATTCTGAAAAGCATGACTCATCTAAAACAGATACTGAATATGTTATTCTGAAAAGCATGACTCATCCAAAACAGATACTGAATACGTTATTCTGAAAAGCATGAAAAACAGATACTGAATAGGTTATTCTGAAAAGCATGACTCATCAGAGCTGTCTGCAACAACAGCTGCGCTCTGGGAGCAGTGAGGGGTTAGGTGCCTTGCTCAAGGGCACTTCAGCCGTGCCTACTGGTCGGGGTTCGAACCGGCAACCCTCCGGTAGTCAGGATGGTGAGACCAAGTGTCATTCCTGTGTGTGCGTGTGTGTGTGTGTCCTACTCATGAGCATGTGTGTGTGTGTGTGTACCTGGTCAGTGCACCAATACCAGGTAGCCAGGATGGTGAGACCAAGTGTCATTCCTGGCCAGGGCAAGTCAGCATCAGATGCATCTCTGTGAAGGACACACAAACACACACATTCATATGATTTCACACACACACACACACCAGAGTTTCGCTAGAAAAAAATGGTGCCGGTCAAAGTGACCGGCAGAGGTTTCGTTTTCCGGACATTTTGATGATATGCCGGTCAAATATCCTATTATCGCTTTTTAATTAGTCAAATTGAGGAAAACTGGAGACAGGCTATGTAGCTTAAATAATTACATAATCAGGCTGTATAGAATGCAACATGTTCATTACCCTAACTTAAACATGCCTAACAAGATCTAGCCAGTATCTTTTCATGGACAGCAAGAGTCCGCTTCGTTCGTTATTTTAAAAAGGCTACGTTGTTTGTTCTTTATTTGATAACAATAAATTCAGAAATGTTTCCAATTCTGGGAAATGTTTAGTTTTTTTTCTTTCGGCCGCGGTTCAATGATACCGTTTAATTGTGCCAGAAATTATCCGCGGACCAGCAATCTCCTCGTCGAGGAGGCCCTAACCCTGCAGATCATACAGAGAACGCATAGGCCTACTGTATGCTTTGGGTAAAGAACACTTTGCATGTCCAGTGTAGGCTACACGGAGAATGATAGTGTCTTGGAGCGGCCGCACCCCCCGCAACTCCACTTCCAATGTCACTGATTCCGAAAGATACGCCCGACACTTCGCTTTTTATCTGGTGGTGGTGGAGTTGACCGGACATCTGAGGCTTCAGACGTTACCAATTTATCATCATCCATCGCGTCAGGCCTCTGAAAAAACTAGTCTGCCT
>NC_055965.1:38231062-38233562 GCF_018492685.1 Alosa sapidissima
CCACACTCATCATCACATACTTCAAATACTCTGATGACACTGCTGTACTTGCACTTCTCAATGACAATAACTCTATATCTGCATACCAAGACTCCATTTCCCACCTCACACAATGGTGCACTGACAACTACCTTCAGCTTAACATCAGTAAAACCAAGGAACTTGTAATCACCAACACCAGAACACCATCTGACACAATCCACAACCCCACCTGCATCAACAACGACACTGTAGAAATAGTGGACTGTTTCAAATACCTTGGACTCACCCTGGACAATAAACTCAGCTTTGAGCAACACACCACTGACATACAAAAACGCAGTCAACAGAGACTCTATGCCATCCGTAAGCTCAGATCACTTCCTGTTGCCCCCTGTCACCTGCTCCTTCTGTACAAAAGCATAGTCCAGCCCATCCTCCTCTACTGCCTTCCCTGCTTTTTCAACATGCTAACTGCTGCCAACAGAAACAGACTCACACGCATCACTCATACCGCAGCCAAAACAATAGGCCTCCCCACCCCTAATCTATCAGATCTCAACAGTAAATTCACCAAGAACAGAGCGCAGACCATCGCTCATGAAAGCGATGCTGCGAGGTTGAAAGCGAGGTGAAAATTTGCCGGCCTGCTGATCTGTTGACATGATGCGGCATTTTGGGGAGCCAGGAGGCAGCATCAGCTATAGTAAATTAAATTGTGACGTGCAACAGGGGGCGTGTAGAGTGAGTCGTAGGCCTTATTATGCGTGCGTGGGGCTTCAGATACAGCAGGTGTGTGATTTCAAAAACCATGGCGGGAGAACCGACTGCACTTTGGTTAGCTTGCATTTGCTTTGCTGTTGCTGTTAGAATGTTAGATTCTTGCGATAGATGTCTTCAGACAATAAAAAAGTAATTTGGAAGGGAAATTTAAGACAAGAGTTGCCCCCTGCGTTGGCCGTGATTCCCCTTTGAAAATCAGAGGTTCACAGGCTACTGTGGCCTTGGTCAGTGGCGCCGCCAATCCTGTACGTACTGTGCGTACAATTTATTCATGAAATCATTCAATATTACAACAATAAGAAAATGTCTTTTGTATTGTCTTAATGGAAACATGCTTCACGCACAAATAATAGCCTAGGGCAAAGAGAATGGTTATCTCAACATAAGGATACATTAGAAGATGATGATTGGTGTAAACTTCACGTCACACGACGTGATAAGCAGTTCTTGCGCTTAAAAACACAACGTTCCATTCAGTCATAAATCATTTAAGCGTAGGCCTAGTGCTCGTCATACTGACCAGGCTACCGAAGTTGTGTGGAAGATCTGCTCCAAGAAAATTGTTGTGAAAGACGGATAGACAATCAATCTGAACACTTGCGTGTGCACCAACCAGCGGAATATTACACAGTGCCAGCCTTCCCTGGGCCCAGCAAAAAAGCTACTTAAGACTACTATCGTGGTCACTCATTTAAAATCTTAGTACTACAGCATCCCACGTTATCAGGCCGTCTATGCTGACTATGAGGGCGGCGGGAAGTGAAAGTAAAGGGCTGCGATCGCGCAGTCCAGGCTATTTATAGGAGGGCGAAGTAAAAACACTTTTACAAATAACGAATCCCGATTACCACTCCGCTGCTGTCTGGGACTTTTGCTAAATGCATGAAATACAAGCCATACAGAGTGTGAGTGTGTGTTTGTACTGTGTGAGTATGTGTGTGTGTGTGTGTGTGTGTGTGTGTGTGTGTGTGTGTGTGTGTGAGTGTGTCTGTATTGTGTGAGTGAGTGTGTGTGTGTGTGTGTGTGTGTGTGTATTGTGTGAGTGAGTGTGTGTGTGTGTATCGTGTGAGTGAGTGTGTGTATATTGTGTGTGTGTGAGGTTGTGTGTGTGTGAGTGTGTGTGTGTGTATTGTGTGAGTGAGTGTGTGTGTGTGTATCGTGTGAGTGAGTGTGTGTATATTGTGTGTGTGTGAGGTTGTGTGTGTGTGAGTGTGTGTGTGTGTGTGTGTGTGTGTTGTACTCACATTCCACTCAAATCCTGCTACAGCGATGCCTCCTGCAGCTCCTGTTCCTGCCAGACCAATGAAGAGGCCTGATCCCTCTGAGCTAGCAAACAGGGACGCTCCAATCTACACACACACTCACACACACACACACACACATTAAACACACACACACACACACACACACACACATTAAACACACACACACCAATGAAGAGGCCTGATCCCTCTGAGCTAGCAAACAGGGACGCTCCAATCTACACACACACACACACACACACACACACACACAGTTTACTCACCGGCCACCAGGCCATGTCTCGTCCAGCCAGAAAATAGCCGCTGAGAGTGTTTCTGCTCACCCTGCAGGATGACTAAACACACACACACACATACACACACACACACACACACACACACATACACACACACACACACACACACACATACACACACACACACACACACACACATACACACACACACAATTACTATTACAAGGGACTACATTGTCC
>NC_055965.1:38238562-38278562 GCF_018492685.1 Alosa sapidissima
AACATGAACTCTGGTCACCCCATGTCACCCCTTAGTGGCTCTCCTGTGGTCACCTCTGGTCACCCCTTAGTGGCGCCCATGTGGTCACCCCATGTCACCCCTTAGTGGTTCTCCCATGTCACCCCTTAGTGGTTCTCCTGTGGTCACCCCATGTCACCCCTTAGTGCCTCTCCTGTGGCTCTCCTGTGGTCACCCCATGTCACCCCTTAGTGGCTCTCCTGTGGTCACCCAATGTCACCCCTTAGGGGCTCTCCTGTGGTAACCCCATGTCACCCCTTAGTGGTTCTCCTGTGGTCACCCCATGTCACCCCTTAGTGGTTCTCCTGTGGTCACCCCATGTGGTCACCTCTGGTCACCCCTTAGTGGCTCTCCTGTGGTCACCCCATGTCACCCCTTAGTGGTTCTCCTGTGGTCACCCCATGTCACCCCTTAGTGGCTCTCCTGTGGCTCTCCTGTGGTCACCCCATGTCACCCCTTAGTGGCTCTCCTGTGGTCACCCCATGTGGTCACCTCTGGTCACCCCTTAGTGGCTCTCCTGTGGTCACCCCATGTCACCCCTTAGTGGCTCTCCTGTGGTCACCCCATGTCACCCCTTAGTGGCGCCCATGTGGTCACCCCATGTCACCCCTTAGTGGTTCTCCTGTGGTCACCCCATGTCACCCCTTAGTGGCTCTCCTGTGGTCACCTCTGGTCACCCCTTAGTGGCTCTCCTGTGGTCACCCCATGTCACCCCTTAGTGGCTCTCCTGTGGTCACCTCTGGTCACCCCATGTCACCCCTTAGTGGCTCTCCTGTGGTCACCCCATGTCACCCCTTAGTGGCGCCCATGTGGTTGTGGTCAAAATTAATCCAAGACAACTGGTGTGAGACTGCAGCTTTATTCACGACGCCGGGAGCATGTTACCCACATGAAATGTCAAAGTAACAAGCCCACACATCTGTGGGTGAAGCCAACTCTTATACCTTACCCCACACCCATGGAAAATCACAAGTTGTCACCCTCCATTAATCACTTAACCATCTGGTATTTTAACAGAGATAAGAAATGTTTACAACCCCACTTAACCATCTGGTGTTTTGACAAAGATAAGAAATGTTTATGACCCCCCATCCTGAGGGTTACCCACAATTCGCTGACACAAGGGTTAATTTAACAAAACATTCTAACATAGGAGTTTCCGAAAACACAAGGGTCAGAGTAAGGAGATGATAATTAGATTTCACTACATGTATGTAAGGTATACTAAACATTCAATGAGAGACATATAAAATTTATCCCACATATTCCCCCCTGTGGAGCTATAAAGCTACATTCTTAATGCAGTAATATATATAAATGACACAATAAACAAAAGAAATCACAAGCGTCATTATCATTTACACCGAGCATTCAACACAAGGTCAGACTTCTGTTATACTTCTGTCATTACCATGTTCTTCTATCTTAATATCTAGTATTTATCTGAATCTTCATAAGTTCCCCTTGGCATGGGATCATGCCACTGCTGAAAGACACTGAGGGCTTGTACATACTGTAGTTGAACTGCTGCACATACAAAGTCCTGAGAAGTCATATAGGGAAATACTCGCACCTGAAAAGATTGGCATACCCAACATGTGTCATTATTTCCTGTTAATGTTGTTTTGACACAAAAGGCTAACTCACATACTTTATTGTTACCACACACTTCATCCTTAAGGGAGAAAGTTATAACCCTTAGATGAATAATAAGCAAAACAATCACCAACATCTCGTCTTCTCAGTTATTCAAACCCAAAATAAAACCTAATCCTAGTCTTCAACAGCAGAGCTGACTTGGGTGGTTTAGTCCCTCCTCAGGTTACTGTCAAAAATAAAAATAAACCAAAACAACAAACTTGTAACATTTATCTAGCTAAACTGAGAAAGAATATTCTTATAAGATGCTAGTGATATTTTATTAATCCTCTTCAAATATGTATTCTTCAGCCTATTGCAAAAAATGTTTGTCAATCCTCTCGTGCAACCACGTGTTGGTTATGATACTCAGTTCAATCCATGTATTGTTCCGGATTCTTCACCACTCTACAGTGTGACAAATGGACCCAAGAGTCTCTATCCGCAATCCTCATGGCTGTAGGTGTCGCTAAGAACACTTAATGAGGTTCCAGTGTCCTTTACAAATCTTTGATGAGTCTCCAGGAGCATGGCTTGGCTGGGTGTGTCCTGGAAGTTTTTTGGAAGGGCTGAGGCCACCTGTTGGGAAACAGAAGACAGAGCAGCAATCAGTTCTCACATGTAACCATTGTCCTATGTATATCTCTTAGGTTAGGTGGGAGCCAGCAAGGGACGTCCGGTCAAAATCTCAAAAGGGCTAAACCCTGTAGATCTTGATGAAAGGCCTCTAAGGTAGAGTAGAGCCAAAGGAAGAGCTGTCACCCAATCCATCCCTGTTGACACTATGATTTTAGTCAATTCTGTTGTGCCCCATCTAGGCACACCATCTCTCTTTAAAGCCTTAGCTACTGATAAGGCATTCGCATGCTTGACTTTTTTAGAACATGTAAACTATCACCAAACAATATTCATATCCTCTACATTTGTTGAATTTAATGAACTCCATCATTATGTGCTTAAACGGGCCTTCAGATGGTGGGTGATGTCCTTCCTTGACTCTCATTGTAGGTGCAACATCAATTTTTAGACACATAATGCACCTTGCACAATACATGGCTGCTACTGAAGTGAATCCTAGTGTAAAATATATTTTCTCTTCTGTCTATGTCATAGTATTTGCATGGTCTAAGCCACTGATAGTTTAGCAATAATATGGAAACAAGATCTTGGAAAAACCGGTCTGTCTGTCGGTGTATGTACTGTACCCACAGACCATGTGTTCTGTCCTTACAATTCTTCCATTTCCATCTTTCCTTATTATCTGATGCTTTTATGCTTCCTTTAAAGCCTCTTCAGATGTAACTACATCTGGTATTTGTAAATTCTGTAGCTGCCAGGTCAGCCTTCCTATTGCCCCAGCTGATAACATCTGTATTTGCAGAGTGGGCTGCACATTTTACGACAGCCACAGATGTAGGGAGTTGAATGGCATTTAACAATATTGCTATCCAATTTTTATGTTGTACGGGTTTGTCTGTAGATGTGATCATGCACAATTCCCCAGTTATAATGACTATATATATAAATACAAATTGATTCCCATTTGCTTAAATACATGCCCTGAATAGGGCTACCAATTCATCTGCTTGGACAGAAATAATATCTAGGAGAGAGTGAGAGTAAACCACATCAAATTGATTCACTACAGAGTAGCCAGTCCCTACCTTAGTGTACATAGAGACACCTTCACCACAATCATGCAAGAGCCACAGGGTTAATACCACATGCTGATATATAGATACAGGATTTTAAGTTTTTTCTTTTAGAAGCAGTGAGTGTACTTCATGTGGGATATGTACAGTTAGTGAATGTAACAACACAACGTCAGCACAGCTAACACTTGACTTGCAGCTGCTGCCACATCATTCCTCTCACTACTGCATCTAATTGCTTAGATAAATAAGCCACTGGTCTGTGCTGACCCAGATGCTGTTGACATAACACCCCTGACATGTACCCTGCTTTTTCACACACCAATAAATCATAGTCAACAAGTCAAGTAAGTCATAGTAGGCAAGAGCTGAAGCTGAGGCTAATGCCTATTTCAAATATGTAAAGGTCTTATCATAATTGTCAGTCCAAGTCACATTGTCAGTCAAGTTTTTTACATGTATTTGCACATGCTTGGAGAGGCTGTGCCTCTCTGTTTAATTTAGAATCCAAACACGGCAGTAGCCAATCATTCCTAGGAAGCAAAACTTTTGCTGCTTTGTCTTGGGTCTGGGATAAGCAGTTATTGCTGAGATGCGAGATGCATCTAGGGCCCGACACCTTTTACTAAAGAATAAAGAAAATTAAGAAGACATCTGAGCTGCACCGGCGTCTCTCCTTCTCTCTAAAATATCTGTCCTGGCCTGCATGGTTGCAACGGATTGTGGCCAAACGACAGAAGCGCGGAGAACCCTCCTTTGTCTACCAAAAAGTGTTACTTTGTGCCCCGCGCTCCCCCACTGCTTGTGAAAGAAGGGGATGGGGGAGGGGGGCTTAACGTGAAAAAGCTTAATGTCACAAAACGGCAACGAGTCGTTTTAGGCTACAGGCCTTCATAATGGTAGGTTACAGGAAGTGGGGGGAGGGTATGGGATGACCAGAGCCGTCATCTATCGTCTTTCCAGGCACACAGCTCGTTATTCACCCCTTGCAGACACGTGACTTAAGTCACGTGACGGCTCCATGCTGGACGGCAAAAAGATGGGAGACGGACGGCAAATTACATTATGTCATAAAGATTATGATGAACTGAACACCATTACTATAACATCTTTGTAGTTCAGTGTATTGCTGTTTGGGGTCTGATAGTCAAAGAAGATGCCAGTGGTGTTGTTAGATGAAATGGGTCATGATCGCAAATGTAAAGTTATTAAAACTGGTGGTAACAGCAAGGGGAGATAACGTTACGTTAGGCTACTGTAATTAACATTATGGTAAATGAACACCCATAAGTATTTCTGGACTAAAATATTGCAAAGCGATTTGGTTACTTTATTTGTCTTGCTTTTATCAGTTGTAACATAGTCAAAACGTTAAGAATGTCATATCAGAACATGAAATAATAACTAGCTGCCACACTTAGAAGCTAGCTATTCTAGCTAACGTTTATCGTAGCTCATAGTGCTAGGGCTAATGTAACTCGTCAGTTTGTACGTTGCCCAGCGAATAAACTTACTTCTTACATGTCTTAAGTTAAAGAATTGAAAGAAATAGGAAATTAAAAAAAAACTTGAACGGTATTATCTGTTTACATTCAGATCTTGCCAAAGACTTTGCCTAAGTGCTATCTGCCGTCCTGTTCAGAGTCTATGGTTGCTATAGCAACCGCTGCTGTGCTTTATACACTGAGGAGATAAGCATGCAATTGTGGTTGAAATACTCCCGAAACACAAAGAAAACAAACCAAAATATATCTATGCAAGAACATGGGATGTTGTTGTATTCCAAACAATAAGCCAACAGTCGTGGAAGGGCATTACTACGGTTAAATTTCACTATAATCTCCTAGCTGTGCGATATGTCCCATTACAACCCATTGATTTGATTCGTGTTCTTGCCGTCCACTAGGCTATTTTGCTGTGGCGCGAACAAAACGTGACGTCACTTGCAAGGGGTGAATATCGACTACCTTAACAGATAGGCTTTGCTCTTGGGTTTGGCCTTACAGCGAACTCAATGCTCTTGTTGGTTAGTTAGGTGGGAGCCAGCAAGGGACGTCCGGTCAAAATCTCAAAAGGGCTAAACCCTGTAGATCTTGATGAAAGGCCTCTAAGGTAGAGTAGAGCCAAAGGAAGAGCTGTCACCCAATCCATCCCTGTTGACACTATGATTTTAGTCAATTCTGTTGTGCCCCATCTAGGCACACCATCTCTCTTTAAAGCCTTAGCTACTGATAAGGCATTCGCATGCTTGACTTTTTTAGAACATGTAAACTATCACCAAACAATATTCATATCCTCTACATTTGTTGAATTTAATGAACTCCATCATTATGTGCTTAAACGGGCCTTCAGATGGTGGGTGATGTCCTTCCTTGACTCTCATTGTAGGTGCAACATCAATTTTTAGACACATAATGCACCTTGCACAATACATGGCTGCTACTGAAGTGAATCCTAGTGTAAAATATATTTTCTCTTCTGTCTATGTCATAGTATTTGCATGGTCTAAGCCACTGATAGTTTAGCAATAATATGGAAACAAGATCTTGGAAAAACCGGTCTGTCTGTCGGTGTATGTACTGTACCCACAGACCATGTGTTCTGTCCTTACAATTCTTCCATTTCCATCTTTCCTTATTATCTGATGCTTTTATGCACAAAGAAAACAAACCAAAATATATCTATGCAAGAACATGGGATGTTGTTGTATTCCAAACAATAAGCCAACAGTCGTGGAAGGGCATTACTACGGTTAAATTTCACTATAATCTCCTAGCTGTGCGATATGTCCCATTACAACCCATTGATTTGATTCGTGTTCTTGCCGTCCACTAGGCTATTTTGCTGTGGCGCGAACAAAACGTGACGTCACTTGCAAGGGGTGAATATCGACTACCTTAACAGATAGGCTTTGCTCTTGGGTTTGGCCTTACAGCGAACTCAATGCTCTTGTTGCTTGCAGTTTGTTAAATAAAGCGATGCAGATTACATTATTTATTTCTGATTAATTGCGTCTTTTGATGTATTTTGCAACATTTGCTTGTTAGGCTGGGCTACTGTCAATGTCCTGTACAGGTCAATGTTCAACAATTGCTGATAGGCCTAGGCTATTAATCAATTAGGGACTGTTCGTTATTTATTTAATTAAGGGGCTACCGGATTAGTTTTGGGAGCGTTTGTCAAAAAAGACGTGACCCTCCCTCGCCAGCAAGAATTTTTTCTATGACCCTCCAAAGTGATTGAGAAAAAATGCATGACCCTCCCCAGTCCCAACAATTTATTGATGCCTTAGGCTACTGGGTCAATTTGGGAGCTTGCATGCTACGACTCCTTCCTGGAAATGCCTTGAAAAGGCTGTCGTTTGCACAATTTCACAAATAATCACCGGGACCGAAACAAACCTGTCAACTTTTCCCGGGTTTATCACGTATTTTAACTTTTTCCTCGCTGTCTTAGGAGGAGCTGCAGGGCCGTCGCAAGGGGATGCGAGGCCCTGTGCGAACTTGACAGATGCATGAACTTACGTGCATGAAATCATGCGATAGCTTACTTTACACATAGCCAAGGCTACCGTCGGTGTATTTTAATAGTAGCCTAGTCTAATAAGCTACACCAGCTTGCCTTTAAGAGGGGGAATTCAATTGTATAGCCTATAACATTAGCTGAGTCACATATTTTGGCATATAGTGTTTATCATAGGCTACATCACGAAACCAAATAGTGTAACAAAGGCGAACACTTTAACAGGGGGAATTAATTGGGCATGAATCATTGTGCTGAGCGGTATTTGTCAATGAGCAGAAACACACACGACATTCAAACTATTGATAAGATGTACTGGTCTGTATCTATAGGCTAACATTGGACAAATAAATGACACTGACTCGCCATATCCTGACTCAGGAAAAAAAACATTTTCTTGCTTTGCCGCAAACTCAGCAATGAAATCATAGGCCAGTTTGCAGGTAGCCTAACGAAAGGAGAGCCCAGTCTCTCCTGTGACATGGAGGTGCGCAAATAGTTTTTAATAGCCTGTTCAACTTCGGAAAGCTTCGTTCACCCGATGCCAGTCACTGATCGCAATTTCAAAGTTCGGAAAGCTTCATCTTTTTAAGTTTTAAGTGCAGTGGCCCCTATCTGCCCCCTTTGGAATTATATCTCGAGCCTATTATAAGGTCCAGTGCGTTATGTCCTGGGATTCGGATGTGCTCAAAAAGAAAAGAAAAAACACTTTTTTATAGATGGTTATGAGGAGCAATGTGAGAGAGAAATTTGATGATCATTGATCGTTGTTTTGGGACGTTAAGCCTTTTCCATAGGCGTCAGTGAAGGAGATTGAAGAATGACCATTTTTTTATACGAAAATATTTCTTAACTACAAAAACTCAGTGTCTAAAAACTCAGTGTCATTCAGACTCAACCCTCTCTTTTTCGTTGTCGTTTGAACGTTGGCAAGCAGGCATGTTGCGGTTGCAATTTAAGTGAAATTTCTACAGTAGGCCTACAACATGCTGTTAGGCTGGGCTACTGTCAATGTACTTGTACAGGTAAATGTTCAACAATTGCTGGTGTACAGGTTATATAATCAATTAGCTAAATCATTTGTCCAGCTGTTTAAACATTTTTTCGTGCTACATTCAAATGCAAAAGGTGCTTTGATATATTTTTTGTTTGAACGTCGGCAAGCAGGCATGCTTTGGTTGCAATGAATGAGGATAATTGCTTTTTTTGCATTATTTTGAATGTGACTCGCTCCAGTCTCAACAGCACGTACTTTTCCCACACGCTAAGTTCTAACACACATACTGTAGGCCTATCCCCTCTCGCTTTCTCTCTCTCCATCCCTGCACACGGTGCTTTCTTAAAGGAGCTGCACCATTTTACAACAATTGCATCTACATTTTCATATTAGAATGTTTTGTCAAGTGTAAGCTTAAACTACCGTGATCAATTTAAGTTCCCGTGCCCCCGCTGCATCATGGAAGCAGTTAGTCAGTCGCATCAAAAATAGTAGTGGCACCCAAGTGACACCTTGTGGTTGTTTGTGTCAACTGCAGTTTGTGCCATTTCTGCTGAGAAAATGGGGTGCGTGATTCATGAAGGAACCCGTCCAAACTTAACGGGGACCCACTGTACTTCACTCTCTCTTGACAGAGTTGCAACTTTTGTTTGGAGACTTTCAGTCACACACTGGCCAGGAATGTTAATTTTGCCACAGTGTCAATTTGGCACACCTCACTCGACGGACTTCTTAGTAAAACATTATCGACATAGTTGATAATAGGCTTGATATAAGCAGAATGAATTTTTAGAGGCAAGATACCAGAGCTTCGTTTGAAACGGCCCCTGACTCTGTGTATCTTTGTGGCAAATGTGGCAAAATACCTTATCCTTTGAAAATAAACGCAAATCAAAACTAAAATATGGATCCGCTCGAATTGTAACTTATGCATTTTTCTATCAATTACAGAGAAACACGTTGCATTCTGAGTCAAACTTGAGTCACAACCTCCTCCTGCAGAGAAGGAAAGCTGTTCAAAGATCTGTCTCTGCACAGGGGTGACTTTTACAAAAACACCATTTTTGGAAAAATTATGTCTTTTGTGATGATGACTACTCCACTTGCACACTTGCACACTTGTACACTTTACAACTTGTTGTTGTTGTCCTGAAAACACAACACTTCTGCTGCTCTTACACAACTTGCACCACTATGTCACTTTCTTTCTTAGGTCAAACAGAACTACCCAAGCCTTTTATTGGCCTGACTTTGCACTAGTATTTTATTGACTGTCTATGCACAATTTCAACCAATTTTGCTGCTCTTATTTTTTTTCATTATTATATGTGCCCTCTTATTTACTTACTTTTTTGTTTACTTGAATGTTATGTTTGTCTGTGGACTTAAATTGGTAAAATATGTCTTGTCTTCACCGTGGGATAGTGAGAAACGTAATTTCGATCTCTTTGTATGTCTGGAACATGTGAAGAAATTGACAATAAAGCTGACTTTGACTTTGACTTTGATGATAATACATAACCTAATTTCTGGAAAAGCTCTTGACTGGTTTGAATCTTACCTTAAAGGGCGTTCTTTCAACGTGTCTTGGCAGGGACAGGTATCTAAGTCTCATGACCTCACCACAGGTGTGCCTCAGGGATCAGTATTAGGACCCTTGCTTTTCTCTATTTACACCACTTCCTTAGGTGATACCATTCGCTCCCATGGATTTGACTATCACTGTTATGCAGACGACACTCAACTTTACCTGTCTTTCCCACCTGATGACTCTAGTGTTTCCCACTGGATTTCTGCATGCCTTAAGGATATTTCAGCCTGGATGAAAGATTGGCACCTTCAGCTTAATCTCTCAAAAGTTCAATTTTTAATCAGCTTAATCTCTCAAGAGTTTTTGGTGTTTCCAGCTAAAACAGCTATTCCCCAACAGATTAACATCCAGCTTGACTCAACTTCACTGACCCCAACTAGATCGGCACGAAACTTGGGCGTTGTAATTGATGACCGACTTAACTTCTCTGAGCATATAGCTTCTATTGCAAAATCATGTCGGTTTATGCTTTACAACATTAGGAAGATCAGACCTTATCTGACACAAGATTCCACACAACTTCTTGTTCAGACCATGGTCTTCTCTAAGCTGGACTATTGTAATTCACTATTAGCTGGCTTACCCGCTTGTGTAACAAGATCATTACAGCTGATTCAAAATGCTGGAGCACGCCTGGTCTTCAATCAGCCAAAGAGGACACATGTAACTCCTCTCCTAGTTACTCTCCATTGGCTGCCTATAGTAGCCAGAATTAAATTTAAATCTCTCACTTTGGCCTATAGGACACTAACTAGATCTGCTCCTAGTTATTTTAATTCAATAATCGAGCCTTACATCCCCAACCGCCCACTGCGGTCTTCTGGTGAGCGTATGTTGTGTCGACCAGTCATGAAAACTGGGTCTAATTCCAGACTCTTTTCTTCAGTGGTTCCATGTTGGTGGAATGAACTGCCCAGTGCTCTCCGTTCCTGTGGTAGTTTTGGGTCGTTTAAGAGGGGTCTAAAGACATTCCTATTCAACATATACTAAGTTGTTTAAGCGCTTATGTGTTATGGTTTATATAATGTTGTTTTATTTTAATTGGGCTGTTAATTAATTTGACATTATTGTTTATTATTGATATTCTCCTTAATGTAGTCTTAGCATGTCATTGTTTTTATATTATTGATTGAATTGACATTATTGTTTTATTATTGCCTTTCCCCTTTTTTCCATTGCTTTTTATTAGGCTATTGCTTGAATTGATATTATTGTGTACTACAACTATTCTCCTTACTATATTTGACCTACATTTTAATCTGTTCCCTGTTCAATTTTAAATATTATTATGTTGTTTTGTATTTATGTGTCGCTTTGGACAAAGGCGTCTGCTAAATCCATAACCATAACCATAACCATAACCCAAGGTGTGTTGGACATGCGTCCAATCTTTGGCATTTACCACACCTCGACTAAATAAAAATCAACATGGGGATAATAATATTGAGTTTGCAAACAAATATGTTAGACCAGGTGACAGGTCTACTACATCTGCAGAGTAGCTTTACTTGTAATTACACCGGCTATTTCAACAGTCTTAACTGTATGTCCTACTTGGTACCATTTACTAAGTATTCCGGATCCGGGGTCTCATGAAAAGATTTCATCACAAAATGCAAGCACTCTGGAGTTTCCTTATCTTCCTGGACTGAGACTGGAGATGTTAATACTATACTAAGCTGTTTGCTAATGGTCCCTTTAAACCAACCCCATTATGTTTGAGTGAAATTATAAGATATAATTTACACATTAAGTCCCAGTCCAGTAAATGTTCGGAGCAAACACTGCTGAGGAGGAATACTGTTTTACTACATGTTCTTTACATTTAACTACCCATGGGTAAGGAACTCTCTCAAATATGAACTGATCTAATACTCCTGTACCATGCACTTTTCATTGTCATAAACTTACACTATCCTTGTTTTCTTTCATACTAATATCTGCTCCTGTCTCGTTCAAAAAGAAAAATATCCCCATTAACAGAAAGAGAGTTGGCTGAGTAGGCTGTGCTGATACATTCAGAGTGAGTTGAGGAAAACAGTTCAAGTTGTAAATCAGAAGTGTCACCACAGGGTCTCCTGTTCAGACCTCTCTGCCCTCTTCAGCTTTGTCATGCTGAGACCAGACAGGAGTTTGAGAGCGCTGCTGTGATGGGTGATCCCAGTACTGTTTCTGATTTTCCTTGTGACAGTGACGTGCTAAGTGGCCTTCTCCTCTGGTTAGCCCCACAGCCACATCCATGTTCTTCCTTCAAGCCTTTCATAGTTTTCGGTGCATTAATCAGTTCCTTTAGAGCTGCTGTACTCCAAGTAACAAGCTGGCTCATAACATAGTCCATGATGTCCTCCATATAGCCTTTGCCTCTCTCTCTTCTGCACAGGTCTATCTTTCCTACTGTTCTTTAACCTACTTTCATTTACCTTCTCTACCATAGCCCTACTTTCTTTTACCTTGTCTACCATAGACCTACTTTCATTTTGCTTTTATATGCTCAACACTCCAGATGAATGATGTTGCCCTTCAGTTCACCTATTCCATACTTGCTAATTTCCCATCTATACATTTAGATTCATACTTTCTCTACATGTCCCTCAAACACCCTGGATTATACTCCTCTAGGAAAGTTAATAGCTTTACTCTTACTGCTCCCCATCGCAGTGTCCCCTTGATATTTTTATTTCCAATTACCTCACGCCTAAAATCAGAGCAAAACCCAACAAAATGTGATGACAGTCTTATCAGATACCCGATGTTCTCAGGCCTATTTTACCAATGCGCATAACCAAAAAAAAAACAGAGCACTCAGTTTACTACCTACGCATAGGCAGTAAGGCCACTACCACTATCACTGGCAGGAAATATAATGTGCATAACCAAAAACAGTGCACTCACAATTTACCACCTACGCATAGGCAGTAAGGCCACTACCACTATCCCTGGCAGGAAATGTGCACTCAACCACTACCCCTCTCTCGGGTAGGGACAGGCCTTCCTTCCCTATTTTACCACCTCAAAGTGTAAAATCAGGGACTCACCACCACGTTGTCTGTGACCACCGAATATGGTCGTTACCGTATCCGAAACACAGGAGGATTCCCTCTGGCCAGGCTGGGTGCCGCAAAGCAGTGTTTGTTGCCGATGACGGCCTTCTCCCAAGATCACAAAGAGATCTTCCTCCAGTCGACATGGTTGGGGTCCTGCGCCTTTGGTCCTCCTCACTGTGCCTCATAGATAGGTAATCCCATCCTCGTCGCCATTAATGTGGTCAAAATTAATCCAAGACAACTGGTGTGAGACTGCAGCTTTATTCACGACGCCGGGAGCATGTTACCCACATGACATGTCAAAGTAACAAGCCCACACATCTGTGGGTGAAGCCAACTCTTATACCTTACCCCACACCCATGGAAAATCACAAGTTGTCACCCTCCATTAATCACTTAACCATCTGGTATTTTAACAGAGATAAGAAATGTTTACAACCCCACTTAACCATCTGGTGTTTTGACAAAGATAAGAAATGTTTATGACCCCCCCATCCTGAGGGTTACCCACAATTCGCTGACACAAGGGTTAATTTAACTAAACATTCTAACATAGGAGTTACCAAAAACACAAGGGTCAGAGTAAGGAGATGACAATTAGATTTCACTACATGTATGTAAGGTATACTAAACATTCAATGAGAGACATATAAAATGTATCCCACATGGTCACCTCTGGTCACCCCTTAGTGGCTCTCCTGTGGTCACCTCTGGTCACCCCTTAGTGTCGCCCATGTGGTCACCCCATGTCACCCCTTAGTGGCTCTCCTGTGGTCACCCCATGTGGTCACCTCTGGTCACCCCTTAGTGGCTCTCCTGTGGTCACCCCATGTCACCCCTTAGTGTCGCCCATGTGGTCACCCCATGTCACCCCTTAGTGGCTCTCCTGTGGTCACCCCATGTGGTCACCTCTGGTCACCCCTTAGTGGCTCTCCTGTGGTCACCCCATGTCACCCCTTAGTGGCTCTCCTGTGGTCACCTCTGGTCACCCCTTAGTGGCTCTCCTGTGGTCACCCCATGTCACCCCTTAGTGGCTCTCCTGTGGTCACCTCTGGTCACCCCTTAGTGGCTCTCCTGTGGTCACCCCATGTCACCCCTTAGTGGCTCTCCTGTGGTCACCTCTGGTCACCCCTTAGTGGCTCTCCTGTGGTCACCCCATGTCACCCCTTAGGGGCTCTCCTGTGGTCACCCCATGTCACCCCTTAGTGGCTCTCCTGTGGTCACTGCATGTCACCCCTTAGTGGCTCTTCTGTGGTCACCCCATGTCACCCCTTAGTGGCTCTCCTGTGGTCACCTCTGGTCACCCCTTAGGGGCTCTCCTGTGGTC
The DNA here is from genome assembly GCF_018492685.1 of Alosa sapidissima. NCBI lineage: Eukaryota > Metazoa > Chordata > Actinopteri > Clupeiformes > Clupeidae > Alosa > Alosa sapidissima. The sequence goes on from NC_055965.1 coordinate 38,252,352, forward strand.
ACCTCTGGTCACCCCTTAGTGGCTCTCCTGTGGTCACCCCATGTCACCCCTTAGTGGCGCCCATGTGGTCACCCCATGTCACCCCTTAGTGGCTCTCCTGTGGTCACCCCATGTCACCCCTTAGTGGTTCTCCTGTGGTCACCCAATGTCACCCCTTAGTGGCTCTCCTGTGGTCACCCCATGTCACCCCTTAGTGGCTCTCCTGTGGCTCTCCTGTGGTCACCCCATGTCACCCCTTAGTGGCTCTCCTGTGGTCACCTCTGGTCACCCCTTAGTGGCGCCCATGTGGTCACCCCATGTCACCCCTTAGTGGCTCTCCTGTGGTCACCCCATGTCACCCCTTAGTGGCTCTCCTGTGGTCACCCCATGTCACCCCTTAGTGGCTCTCCTGTGGTCACCCCATGTGGTCACCTCTGGTCACCCCTTAGTGGCTCTCCTGTGGTCACCTCTGGTCACCCCTTAGTGGCTCTCCTGTGGTCACCCCATGTCACCCCTTAGTGGCTCTCCTGTGGTCACCCAATGTCACCCCTTAGTGGCTCTCCTGTGGTCACCCCATGTCACCCCTTAGTGGCTCTCCTGTGGTCACCCAATGTCACCCCTTAGTGGCGCCCATGTGGTCACCTCTGGTCACCCCTGGCTACGGTGTTATTTTTATTTATTAATAAGCTCAAGCTCTTCCAGATCCATCTTCAAAAGAAAGAGGTCATGCTCATGTTTTTCAGGTATAATAGAATAGAATAGAGTAGAATAGAATAGACCTTTATTGTCATTGTCACAGGTACTATGAAGAGATCTTTTCCAAAACGCTATTAATCCATGTTTGTAAACATTATTAGTAAGTCATGTTATTTAATTGTGTTTTTCAGGTATCACGATAGTAGACTAGAATAGAATACATGTAGGTCTTTATTGTCATTGTCACAGGTACAACAAAATGTAAAGAGTTCTCCACCAATGATATACTAAATGATATTAACCATTTTGATTTATAGTAACACTAACCCACTCTATATCCCTCTCTCTCTCTTCCCTCACTTCTGAGGTATATCATCACCAGTCATCAGCCATCCTTGTGTTTGGCCCTCATCTCACTCATCTCACCTGAAGTCCCTATGACTGCCCTATCATCACCTGTTGCTGTCCCCCTGCCCGGATTCCTGGCCCGTGCAGCCTAGTGACCCACTTCTTGCCCTATGACAACTCCTAATCCCCATGGACAATTCATTTCCTACACTGGACTATTTGAACTTTCTGACACTAAATAGGATTCATGCATTATCATACTGGATATGTAACCATCCCACCTCTTTGTAACATACACCTCAGGTGGCGTTAAACACCATGTTCTATTCTCTACACCTAACTAACTTATTCATTTGCCATGTATACAGACCTTACGGCTCCCACACACAGCTGCGTTCCGTCAACGCATTCCAGTGGGTGTTCCCGACGGTAGCTATGCAAATGACTTAAGTGACTTTTAATGAGTAAAACCGTAATGTGATTGGTTGGTGCCGTCCGTAGATTGGCTTGATTGGCTGGTGCCGTCTGTCGGTGCAGCAACAGCTGAACTCCTCAACGCGAGCAGCGGGAGAAACGCGACGCGACGGACCCACAATTCAGTTTGGCAACGGATCACGTGAGCCCATTTAAAGTGAATGGGATGCGTTTCCAGCAACGCGATGCACGCAGCTGTGTGTGGGAGCCGTTACTGTTCTGTACTGACCCTGGGCAGATGGGTCCTTACTGTTCTGTAACTGACCCTGGGCAGATGGGTCAGGCCCTTGAGTCGTGGATCCATGAGAGATGTGCAATGTTTTGGCTCTAAGTAATATTAAATTGAAATTTAAATAAAATATAAATAATTAAAATAATTATATAATAATAATAATACATCATTTAAGTGCTAATGTAAAAAGTAAATAGAAATGTTATAACATCATTAGCAGCATGCATATGTGGCAGGACCAAGCCACGAATACAAGAACTTGGAACCTATTGAATTTCCCAAGCAAGAACACATCACTGGAGGTTCAATGGACTTCATTGCATTTAAGAATAAAAATACATATTTTAATCTTTATAGCAAAGGCCTTAATGGGCAAACTTCCCACTTATATTTGTTGTCACGGTTCAGACAGATGACCAGAGGACCACAATTGCGTCACACCAGAAAGTTTATTGAAACTCAGGGAAAAGGGAAGTAGGGAGTGAGTGAAGGCTCCAGGGGTTCCGTACTGTACTGTGTCTGTGTCTGTGTCCCCCAGTGGCAGCGATGCGTCCTATGACGCCGGTGGTGGGTGGTCCAGAAGTCCTGGGGGGGGGGGAGCACAGACACAACAGGGCGGATGAAACAAGGCAGAAAGCAGAGGGGTATTCCAGAAAGGAGGTTTAACAAACACCGAGATAAAACTTAACCTCTGGGTTGTCTGAACCTGTGGCGACTAAACCCGAGCAGTTAGTTCAATCAACCGTGTTGCGCCTGCGTCCGAGACCTTGCTTGGCAGAGAATAGCCTAACTGACCGTGTAAATGCGCATGTTTAAGATAGCCCATGTCAAAAGAACAATTAAATAATTCACTGGACATCACGTATTGTATTGACTGCTTTGAATGATGCTTTCTTAAACTAGCCTAGTTGTAACAGATTGAGTGGGCCATAGAGTTCTTTGAGAATCCCAAATGTAATTTTCTATTTTAACGCAGGCCCTGCAGCTGTGGGCCAAATTAAACTTTTGCGCTCCATCATCGGAAGGGTGAATGTCGGAAGGCATGGTATTGGACACATTTCGGTGCACGTTTGGAAAATGTAATAAGTGATGCTGACCTGCCAGTTGGTGAAACTACACTTTAATGATCCTCGTGGGTTTGTGTCCAGGAAAACGAATGAAGTTGCGCAGGAACTGCTTTAGCGCAAGGCAAACTTTACGCACCGACCGACAGCTTGCCGATATGCTCTGCGTCTCCAACACTACAAAAACTCCCAGTCGGAGAGCGTGTGTAGCCTATTAAAAAAATATTTTATCCCAAATGCCATCAGCATTCTTAACCAAACTTAGTGACAACATGCATACCCAATTGAGCTGTACAGCTATATTTAAACTTATTTATTCATTTTCTATAGGCTATGTTTCCCCTTTTTTGTACTGTACTTGTTTTAATTATATCTTCAATGTGTCTGAGATGTTGTTTGTCCATCTGTCTGGTGAGCCAAACACAAAATGTCCACAATGGTGTAGGCTAGCCAGCCTACATTTAAGATTTATTTTATTCTATTCTAATCCACCATGCGTCATGTAGGGATGGAGAATGCTTTTCAAGTAGCCTATATTAGGATTCAGCTGAAAAACTCTAGCGCTCTTGAAAAACTCGTTTGGAAAAGAATGGATAGGCTATCATGTGATGTCGTGGTCTTATCGCCCTCTCACGGTGAACTGCACGGATGAATATTACATGATTTTGTGCTTCTTTGTCAATCGGACCTTCGTCAAAATGAAACGCCATTGTGTGACAAGTGTAAAAATAGCGGCCTGATTGAACATGCACTGAAATAACCCAACATAATTGAACATAACCTGAACAAAACCTACCCCCTACCAGGTTAAGTTCAGAGCCTATGTTACCATAGTTACTTACATAGCCTGATCATTTTTTAGCTTTCTTGAACTGAAATCCCAGGTTTATAGTTTACTCTGGGTTTACATATCCAGTTCAGTTCAGAGCCTATGTTACCATAGTTACTTACATAGCCTGATCATTTTTGAGCTTTCTGGAACTGAAATCCCAGGTTTACCACTAACTCTGGGTTAACATACCCAGTTAAGCCAGTAAAGCTGCTTTCTGGAATACCCCCCAGGTCTGGTTTTCTGGGGCAGAAGAGTAGTCAGGATTCAGTAGGTATGTGACGCTCGAAGCTGACGTTTCGAAACAGTGTCGAGCTTCCGAAACGCAAGTGTTTCGAACAGTGTTTCGAAGTGTGGTTCAAAACGCCCATGTCACGTGACCATGGCTTAGTGAGGCTTCGTGGTGTTTCAATTTGGTTTGGACAGGTGGCACACTTGCTGCGCGAGCCAATTACCCGAGTAAACACCTGTTTGATCTAAATTACAAAGTCCCAGAATGCTTAAAAGTCATTCAAACACATCCTATCTTTGTGGTTTTTTTGTGAGGAGAGAGATTTTAAGAGATATAGCGACATAGAGACATATAGAGATATAGCGATTTATAGTGCATTCTTGTGATTGATAGGTTAGTGACATAGATTAATTGACAGGCTAGAGATAGACAGTAAGCGATAGTTTAGATAGATATAGTCTAGTGACGTTAATATTTAGATAGTAGCAGAAGTAAAAAAAATATATGACTGATGCCTTTATTTCAAGAACAGCTGACCCTTTGAAATACTGGCAGGAGAGGAGAGTGGTTTATCCAAACCTAACTGTGATGGCAAAAAAATATTTGTGCATGCCAGCAACAAGTGTGCCTTGTGAAAGAATTTTTTCCAAGGCTGGGGAGGTTTATTCAAAAACAAGAAACAGATTAAATGCCAAGACGGCAGAACAGAGTTATTCCTAAATAAAAATGTATGTTGACATACAAAAAATGTGTTGTTTATTTTTCCCATGTTGTACCTGATTAGTCTAACCTGCTTCACATGTATCCTTTATTTCCCTACAACATGTTCCCAAAAAAACCCTGGGCCATAAGCATAGCCTACATTTTAAAACCATTGTGGCATTTTCCTCTCCAGCATATTCCAAAGGATAATGTACTATGAAACTGAAATAACAAAACATCTAACTGGCAGATATAAAAATGTTCTAGTTACTGAATGCATATACTAGTCTGAAATTTCTAAGCACCAGCAGGGAGTCGAACACCGGCCGCTCCGGCCGAATGCAAGTGTGTTAACCACTGAAACACGTGGCTGTGGACGAAATCTTGCGTTCCATGTTGGCTATTTATATTCTTCGTCTGAAGCAGTTGTGCTTCACGGTCAAAATGTGATGTTAGCAAAACTGGCCACTAGATGTCACCATGGAGTTACGTGTGTCGGATTGTTTCGAAACCTCGACACATTCCGGCGCAATTGCTTCGAACGTTTCGTTGTTTCACAAAGCCTCGTTCTGCCCATCCCTAGGATTCAGGCAGGTCCGGGGTCACAAAACAGGAGTCAGCCAGAAGCGCAAGCAAACAGGCTCCAAGTGTGCGCTTTGCAGACAATCTGACAAAGGAGAGCTGAAAGACAGGGCTTTAAATACTGGGAGAGGTTAGTGGGTAATGCAGCGCAGCTGGCAGAGTAATCAGAGCAGAGCAGAGCAGAGACAGGTGGAGCTAGTTAGGCTGAGTAGAGAGAGTGGTGAGCAGAGTGGAAGATAATGGAAACCAATTAAGGTGGTAACCCAGTGGAGTGAGAGGGCTCATGACATTTGTAGTCTTTTGTTATTTTGTCCTTTTACATACAACACCCATTCCTCAAACAAGCTCCTCCTACAGTCTCCAACTTCACAAACTAAACTGGGAAAATCTGCCTTTTCATCCTTTGCACCACATGCTTGGAATGAGCTTCAACACTCACTCAACCTACCCTTACTCCTTACCCTCCTTAAATGTCTTTAAAAGTATTTTAAAGCTGGCTTACACTGAGCAGTGTCACTGCTTCTAATGTTCTATTTTATTCTAATATATTTAGCTCTCCTTAGTCTTTGTTGTCTCTGACTCTGTGTTAGTGTGTTGTTGTTGTTAGTGTGCTGTTGTTGTCTCTGACTCTGTGTCCTCTGTGTTAGTGTGCTGTTGTTGTTAGTGTGCTGTTGTTGTTAGTGTGCTGTTGTTAGTGTGCTGTTGTTGTCTTTCTATAGACCCTTTCAAGAGAGTTCCATTATCAGCATCATAGTTGGCCCCACAAGGCGTCTGTTTTAACATTCCATATGTTATCTTAATGCAGAGGAAGTAGATTGGGAACCAAATAGAACGTTCAAGCATTGTTTTTGTTTTTATTGTTGAAAGGTTCTATACTATCTGAACTGGGAATTTCTGGAAAAGCTCTTGACTGGTTTGAATCTTACCTTAAAGGGCGTTCTTTCAACGTGTCTTGGCAGGGACAGGTATCTGTCTCATGACCTCACCACAGGTGTGCCTCAGGGATCAGTATTAGGACCCTTGCTTTTCTCTATTTACACCACTTCCTTAGGTGAAACCATTCGCTCCCATGGATTTGACTATCACTGTTATGCAGACGACACTCAACGTTACCTGTCTTTCCCACCTGATGACTCTAGCATTTCCCATCGGATTTCTGCATGCCTTAAGGATATTTCAGCCTGGATGAAAGATCGGCACCTTCAGCTTAATCTCTCAAAATCAGAGTTTTTGGTGTTTCCAGCTAAAACAGCTATTCCCCAACAGATTAACATCCAGCTTGACTCAACTTCACTGACCCCAACTAGATTGGCACGTAACTTGGGCGTTGTAATTGATGACCGACTTAACTTTTCTGAGCATGTCGCTTCTTTTGCAAAATCATGTCTGTTTATGCTTTACAATGTTAGGAAGATCAGACCTTATCTGACACAAGATTCCACACAACTTCTTGTTCAGATCATGGTCATCTCTAAACTGGACTATTGTAATTAGCTGGCTTACCCGCTTGTGTCCCCGAGCGCCACCGTTGTAGCAGGCAGCTCACTGCGCCGGGATTAGTGTGTGCTTCACCTCACTGTGTGTTCACTGTGTGCTGTTTGTGTTTCACTAATTCACCGATTAGGTTAAATGCAGAGACCAAATTTCCCTCACAGGATCAAAAAAGTATATATATTTATACTTATACTTATACTTATACTTAATAAGATCATTAGAGCTGATTCAGAATGCTGGAGCACCCCTGGTCTTCAATCAGCCAAAGAGGACACATGTAACTCCTCTCCTAGTTACTCTCCATTGGCTCCCTATAATAGCCAGAATTAAATTTAAGTCTCTCAGTTGGGCCTATAGGACACTGACTGCATCTGCTCCTAGTTATTTTAATTCAATAATTAAGTCTTACATCCCCAACCGCCCACTGCGGTCTTCTGATGAGCGTCTGTTATGTCGAATAGTCATAAAAACTAGGTATAATTCCAGACTCTATTCCTCAGTGGTTCCATATTGGTGGAATGAGATGCCCAGTGCTCTCCGTTCCTGTGGTAGTTTTGGGTCATTTAAGAGGGGTCTAACGACATTCCTGTTCAACATGTACTTAGTTGTTTAAGTGCTTATGTGTTATGGTTTATATAATATTGTTTTATTTTCATTAGGCTGTTAATTAATTTGACATTATTGTTTATTATTGATATGCTCCTTAATGTAGTCTTAGCATGTCATTGTTTTTATTTTATTGATTGAATGGACATTATTGTTTTATTATTGCCTTTCCCCTCATTTTCATTGCTTATTTTATTAGGCTATTGATTGAATTGATAATGTTGTTTATTATTACTATTCTCCTTATTATATCTGACCAACATTCTAATCTGTTCCCTGTTCAATTTTAAATATTATGTTGTTTTGTATTTATGTGTCACTTTGGACAAAGGCGCCAAATCCATAACCATAACCGTATGGGCCTCATCATAACCACTATAGGAGCTACATATAGTAACCCTGTAAATAGCCTAGGCCTCAAAGCACTACTATATGGGCCTCATCATAACCACTATAGGAGCTACATATAGTAACCCTGTAAATAGCCTAGGCCTCAAAGCACTACTATATGGGCCTCATCATAACCACTATAGGAGCTACATATAGTAACCCTGTAAATAGCCTAGGCCTCAAAGCACTACTATATTCTTGAATTTCCCCTGGGGATCAATAAAGTATCTATCTATCTATCTATCTATCTATCTATCTATATGGGCCTCATCATAACCACTATAGGAGCTACATACAGGGGCGCAGCTACACATTTTTTGAGGGGTATACAACCACAATATTGGCGCCCCCCCCCCCCCCCAAAAAAAAAAAAAAAACACTACAGACAACTAAAGCAAAACAAAAGGCCAATAATTTACACTATTTCTGTGCATTAGTGTGTATAAAAAAAAATATATATATATATATATATATATATATTTTTTTTTTTTTTTTTTTTTTTTAAATGCTGCCAATTTGATGTTGAATTTGATGAAGTATTAATAAATGGTGCATTGTCACTTTAAGAGAGTCTAAACGGTTCTCATAATGTCCTTTTGCCAGCTATTGCTCACAAAGTCTTGTTTGTTTGCGCCACATTGACAACACAATATTAAGTTATTACAAGGAGCCTTCATTGTTAGGATATGGAAACATGTAATGAGTTGTTGCTAGCGTGACATTTCTGTTTGCAGTTTGCCATTAAGTGCAGTATGAGCATGGTAGCCACCTAGCTATCTAAATGGAATAGCCTAGGCTATGTTTTAATCGCATATGCTTAACACACGATAGTTAGTCTGTTAACATGAATATTTGCAAGCCTCCAAGCACAGACATCAACACTTTAAATCCTACCTGTTGCCTTTCACCGTCCACTTATTCAACTGCTGTCGCATCCCTGGACATGCCATCTCCTTTTCCCTATTTCTTTTTTTATTTTTAGCCGCCGAAAGCTTTTTTTGCTGTATCCTTTTTCCATAGACGGCAACTCACTACTCGTAGGCCTATCTGCTCGCCCAGCGCTCACGGCGACCCCACTCCCTCTTCTATGTCAAAATTTTATGATGGAATCTTATGAGATAGGACGCCTACTCTAGCCTGTTAGTCCTCTAAAATGTTATATAACATTGAGGAAATGTTGAAATGATTTAGAAACGCACAGCAGTAGCTACATATAGAAAATACCAAATATATATCACTGATTCTTGAGATAAGGGAGAAAACATGTCCCCCATCAAAATGTTGCAATTTCCTTTAAAAACCAATAAATTATTTGATTTAAAAAGGCTTTAAAAGTTGGATATGAAAGAATTGTGTATGTTTAGACTCTTAGATTTGGCTATATTTATATTATTTCATAGTAATTTCATAAAATACCGGCACTGTACTATGAAAGCCCATGCAAATGAACTCGTCCTCCGCAGAGGTTACAGTATCAAACTGCAAAAATAAAGTATTTTAAAATGCCCAAAATGCACAAATATGGTTATGAGGTTAATTGGATGGCTTAATAAAATATCACAAAATACTTAAAGCGAACATTGCATTATTTCATACATTAACAACAGCCTTTCAAAATCTGTCCTCAATTCATGTCAACTCCATCAGATATTTTTCAAATTCTAAATAAATCAGGCATATTTTGGTCAGCTTTAACCCTTTGACTTCTTTCTGTTGATGGATGCAGCAGTCCAACACATGGTCTCGTAAGTTTTAATTTTTTTTTTAATATTCAGCAAACAAATTGAAATCCCTGTGGTCACAGCTTTTATGTGTCAACACTGTCTTCAAAGTAGGGATGATTTCAATCAAGAATTTTGAAATAAAAGTTAGTATTTTGGTTTAGTTTGGTGGCAGCTGGCAACTGAGGAAAATCAAAATGGCTACCATTTACTAGACATGATTAAGTTGAAAAAACATGCCATTTTGTCAACTCCGTCAGACGTCAACTCCGTCAGATATTTTGTCTGACGGTGTTGACATGTAAGCTGACGGAGTGGAAAAGTGCTCCCAAATACTCATTAAGTAATGTATAACAACTACATAACATGATAATATGATCTAAGTATACATGTTGACTTAAAATATCTTAATATACCCAAATAGGCAGACATGACTAGACAAAAACTGTCAGTGGAGGAGCAAAGAAAAAGAAACAGAGAGTACCAGAGAAAATGGAGAGAAAGAATTAACAGTGACCCAGAAAGCAGAAGGATCAAGAGCAAAGAGGCACCGTAGAAAGTTTTGGAGGAAAGCAAAGAAAAGGTCCAGAGCTATGCAGAATAGACGGATAAATGAAATAGACACCCCACCAGAAAGTCCTCTGGCCCAGACTGTTGAGGAGCCTACTTCAAGCAGGCGTGCCCTTACAGCTGAGAGGGAGAGGAGAAAAACCAGGAAAAAGACATGCAAGGGAGATAAAAGCATTGAAAGAAAAGGTTAAAAAATTAACAAAAGAGCAACACAAACTTAGAAAGCGGAATTGGCGGATAAAGAAGTCAAATGTAAAAGATAAAACGATTGTAGATTCTCCACGAACAGAAACAGAGAGGATGATAACAGGAAGCCAACTTGGGAACCCCAACATTAGGAGATCTCTTCTTTTCCAACTTGGGAACCCCAACATTAGGAGATCTCTTCTTTTCCAGCTTGGGAACCCCAACATTAGGAGATCTCTTCTTTTCCAACTTGGGAACCCCAACATTAGGAGATCTCTTCTTTTCCAGCTTGGGAACCCCAACATTAGGAGATCTCTTCTTTTCCAGCTTGGGAACCCCAACATTAGGAGATCTCTTCTTTTCCACAATGTTCTCTGCCAAGAGCTGAGAAGGAATAGTGCAACTCCTGTTGCACAGAGACGAGCCATTGAAAAATCAGGTCGCAGACAACTGTCGTTATCAGGCAAGGTTCTAAAGAAGTATCGGCTTCTTCATAGGCTTTGCCAGTTTGGTGTTAGCTACAAGTTAATGAGTGACAAGAAACAGACAACACATAAGAAGGCGACATATCTCCAACGCATTAGCCAGACTGTTAAGGAGTTCATTGTCAACTCATCTCGCATGACAAGTGATAAAACAGACACCATCACCAGGAACAAGATGAAACATCAAAGGATGATTTTAACAGACTCAATGCTGAACCTCCATAGTGACTTTCTCAAGAAGAACCCGAGTGTAAAGCTGAGTTACTCATCCTTCTGTACTCTGAGGCCCTTCTATGTTACAGCACCTAAGGCATCCGACAGAAGTACATGTCTGTGTCGTCATCGTGAAAATGCAGATTTGATGCTTCAGGTTCTAAGGTCATCGGGTGCTCTAAAGTCAACCAAACTAGAAGATAGTTTTCAATTAGTTTGTTGCACTCCAGCAACTGAGGCCTGCCTTCTTCGCACCTGTTTACGATGCAAAACCAAGCATACATTTCTGGTTCAATGGAGGCAGTGGGAGCGAGTTCAAGACCAAGCAGCCAGTGGGATCCACTTCAACATGAAACTCAACTTGCATAGTGGGAGTCTTTCAGAGTTGCTTCATCTGTATGAGGAGAAACTTAGAAGTGAGACAATAACACATGTGTGCCTGGTTCACAATCAGGCAAAAGCATACAGAGAATTGATTAAAACATGCAGTGAGAACACAGTAATTATACATGTTGATTTTTCAGAATCCTGGAAGTGTAAATATGCTTCTGAGATTCAGGCTTGCCATTTTGGCCAGAACTTACCTCAGTTAACTCTTCATACTGGAATGTATTACACCAAGGGTGAAAAGGGGGCATTTTGCTCAGTGTCAGAGTCTAAAAGACAAGATGCAGCAGCAATCTGGACTCACATGGATCCTGTCCTTAGAGATATACAGACTAAATATCCATCAGTTACTACTGTGCACTTCTGGTCAGATGGCCCCAGTAAGCAGTATAAGAATAAGAAAAACTTCTATCTCATTTCTGAAGTGCCACCCACTCTGGGCTTCAGCAGGACCACATGGAATTATTTCCCAACATCCCACGGAAAAGGTGCACCCGACGGCATTGGAGGAACAGTAAAAAGAACTGCAGACTCCTTGCTTTTGCGGGGAAATTATGTAGTGGATGGTAAAGATTTCTTTGAGAAGATCTCAAACAGTTTGAATGGTGTTCAACTGTATCATATTTTGGAAGAGAACTTGGAGACGTATGACACACTTGTTGCAAAACACCTCAAACAGGTTCCATCAACAAGACAGATACACCAGGTAATCCCACATCAAAATTGCATCTGCCACAGACAGCTATCATGCTTTTGCAGTGAGCCATTGGATTGCCAATGATTTTCCCCAGCTACTCTTCGAATAAGAGACTCCTCAGAGGAGCAGCAGACTGATGCAAGGGCCAGGAAGAGCCGTCCATTGGCCATGCTGATGGAGGAGATGGAAGATGAGTTGGGAGAAGCAGGGGATTCGGTCGATGAAATGGAAGATTTGGTGGATGAAATGGAAGAGGAGCCATTGAAAGGTCCTGAGGGTGCTACTGTTGATTATAACTATCAACAGTATTGAGACAGGGGATTGGCTGGCAGTGGTGTATGATAATCACTGGTGGTTAGGAAAGTCCATTGATGTAGATATAGAACACCAAGATGTGAAAGTTGAGTTTTTGCATCCTCATGGTCCTACTGGCAATTTTCACCCAAAACATGGGAGGAGGGATGTCTGTTTCTGTCCAGTGAAAGATGTCCTTTTGAAACTGACAGGGACAGCTTGTCCCCTCCAAGCAAGCCGGACAAGGGAGCTCTATGCCATAGGCCCTGATGTTATGGATTTCATAGAGCGTAGGCATGTTCAACACCTCTTGTCCAATGCACAAGTCCCGCAGGTTAGACAAAATATTATATAAATATCTAATGCTTGGCTCTACACCGAAGGTAGTAATGACGGATACTATCTCTATATATATTTACTTACTTGTTGAGAGAAATTGAAGCAAATCATAGAACTTACCTGCCCTGTAAAAAAAAATTGATTACCTGTCTAAACCCCTGTGCAATTTAGATTTACAGAAACACTGACATTATGAGTCTGATTATTCACTTTTCATTTTTTCAGTGAGCCTTTGGAAGCAGTCAGGGAATACATTGAGAGAATTCTGGATCCTGTTACACATCAACATTTGTACACTATTAACACTATTACATAACTTTCTTAATTAGTTCTATTGTGTCATCTTCCAAATCAGTAGTTATTGTATTTACAGTTTAGTTCAAATATAGATGACCAATAGAGGACCTCCAGATACATTTGCTTTTTTCATCTATACAAAACTTTCTTAATTAGTTCTATTGTGTCCTCTTCCAAGTCAGTAGTTATTATATTTACAGTTTAGTTCAAATATAGATGACCAATAGAGGACCTCCAGATACATTTGCTTTTTTCTTTTGATACTAGGAACATTTTGACATTTTTATGTGTGCCTTAACTCTTTAACTGCCACGGAATTCTAGAATACTGCACCCCCTCACTGCCAGAACAACATTCTAAAGCCTTAAAGATCCTGTCACCAGGTACAGATGCACCCCCTCACTGCCAGAACAACATTCTAAAGCCTTAAAGATCCTGTCACCAGGTTAGAACCTTTTCCCTTGGTACTCTCTCTGCCATATCAAAACTAGTAAAGTAAATATCTTCATTCAGTTTGATTTCTTGATTAGTTTGTCAACACCGTCAATTCAGTGTCAACACCGTAAGATGGAGGTTTTTCATTTTTATAAAAAAATGTATGTGTATTTTGTTCAGTTGAGTGTGTTTACACATTAAAACACCAATTTATCTACATGTATCAGTGTCTTGTGCACAAAACCACTGATTGTATATATTAAAAATGAAAAAATAGGTAAACTAAATTAAGGTAATTTAAAATGGCTCATTCCAAAACAATGTAAAATAATATTAAAAGTATATACAGTGCAATTTATAACTTAAACTTGCTAAGGCACACCATTTCTATGCACTTACAGACTTTACAGTGTTGTTAAATTGATCAAAAACAGAAAAAAACACATTTTCATGTGTCAGACGGAGTTGACAAATGTCAAGTTACTAAGTGCGTAAATGTCAATTTAAAAAAAAAAAAATGCTTAAATATAAAACCTGTTCCTTTTCATAGTATGATAGATGAGACTCGTGTTTATGAAGATATCCAATTCCAATTAATGTAGTATTAATTTTTTGTTTGTCACTTTTCAAAAGTACTTTTGTCCCTTATCTCAAGAATCAGTGATATATATATATATATATATATATATTTTTTTTTTTTTTTTTTTTTTTTACCATCGCTTTGGCGCCCCTATGCGCTGCATATAGTGCATGCCCACTTTTTTCGCCACTGGCTACATATAGTAACCCTGTAAATAGCCTAGGCCTCAAAACACTACTATATGGGCCTCATCATAACCACTATAGGAGCTACATAACCCTGTAGATAGCCTAGGCCTCAAAGCACTACTATATGGGCCTCATCATAACCACTATAGGAGCTACATAACCCTGTAAATAGCCTAGGCCTCAAAGCACTAATATGTAATATATTAGTGGGTAGCCTAGGCCTTAAAGGGCTAATATATGTGATATATTAGTGGGTTTTAATTTAAATACCCCCCACCCCAGTTTTGGTGTGCCACCCCAAGATTGGCACTGGCCTCATCTGGCCACCCAGCTGTTCAAATGTTCTGGAGGCGCCTCTGGCTTGCTGTCTGGGTAGTATGTGCACAAAAAAACCCATCTACAATATATCTTTAATACTAGGACTCATGAATGGTGGCTAATAATGGGCAATGTAGATGTTGCATTAAAGATCAGCTGATAATGGGTAATGTAGATGTTGCATAAAAGATCTAATAATGTAGATGTTGCATTAAAGATCAGCCATTTCTATCTACAACAGTCAAGAATCCTGTCAACCAATGCCAACGTGTGCTTGCTAGGGAGGTATGTCCAAAAATACTAGGATTCATTATAAATAGTATTCCTATATAACGTTGTCCATAACTACTGTAGGATTCCTATAACTCTTTCACATAAGAGATGAAATCTCTTATTATAGACACACTTAACATGTCGTGGGTGCTGAACAAGGAGGTTTGAGAATTTCCATTCTGATCTGAGGAAAACTGTGCTCTCGAGCTCACTGGGGCGCTGCAAAACCCGCGAGCTCAGCTGGAGGTCGGGGCGCGAGAGGACGTGCATCTCTCCTATCTCTGATGCAGGCAGCACGTGCCCCAGTCCCTCACAGCCTCCAGCTGCTACGCATAAGTGTGACGTCAAACACACACGCGCACACATACACACACATGCAGGATGATGACACGCCCCTCTCGTGATGCCGCGTTAAATCTTTAAACATAGATGTTCATGACCGACTCTCTCTCTCTCTCTCTCTCTCTCTCACACACACACACACACACACACAGCGAGATAGAGCTGCGGTTTCGGCGATAGCGGATTACAACCTTCCCCCTCCCTCGTGCGCACATCTGCCCAGTGTTTATGTAATCGCGGGCATCCATCCGCACACGGGACAGTGTAACGGCTCTTGGGAACCAACGCTGAAAAAATATCTTTTATTTCGATTGAGCTCGGTGCTTTACCGGAATAAATACACCTCCCTTGACCGCGCCATTTCATTGGGATACGCTTCTGTCTACACGGGAGTTAAAGCCCGCGACAGCACGCGCTCCTCAGCTGAGAGAGAGGGATGGAGGGAGGGATGGAGAGATTGTCAACCATGAAAAAGTGGGACGCTCGTGGATAGAGTTCGACATCCAGTCAGCGAAAGCCGCGAGCTGTTTGGCTTTTTAATAATCTGCGGCTCCTTGCGCGGACGACTGCTGTCATCCTGTAAGACACGCACACAACACACACACACACACACACACGCGCGCGCGCGCGCGCGCGGGGGGAGAGTGGAATAGGCTAACGGCATTCCTTTCGACCTGTCAGCGATGCCCGTCCCCGTGCAACTGGAGTCTACAGGAGATCACTCCCGTACGTCGGAACCGCGAAGCTGCGAAGAGGCGCTCCTCGTCAGCTCTCAGTGGATGTAGACGTCTGCTTCCGTCCCATTGCTGGCGGCTATGCATCCTCGGGCGTGTGCGCGCGCGAACGCGTTGGAGTGTGTGTGAGTGTGTTCGAGTGCGTGTGTAAGCGTGCGTGCGCGAGTCATGGGGAAGGAACAGGAGCTGCTACAGGCCGTGAAGACTGAGGACTTAACCACCGCACAGCGCATCCTCCAACGACCCAGCAAAGCCAGTGAGTACACTACACTACAGACACCATACACACCATACACACACCACACACCCCATACACACACACACACACACACACATACCATACACACACCATACACACCATACACATACCACACACACACACACCATACACACACACACACATACCATACACACACCATACACACCATACACACACACACACACACACACACTATACACACACACACACCACACACACACACACACACACACACATCCATATACATTATTTATTCATATATATTTATATGTGTGTGTGTGTGTGTGAGTATGTTTGAGTATATGTGTGTGTATGTGCATGTTTGATGTTTGTTTGTGTGGGTATATGTGGGTTCATGTATGTATGTCTGTGTGTGTGTGTGTGAGAGAGAGAGAGAGAGTGAGTGGTTATATGTGGTTACTGTATGTATGTATGTGTGTGTGTATGTGTGAGAGAGAGAGTGAAAGAGAGAGTGAGTGGGTATATGTGTGTACTGTATGTATGTATGTATGTGTGTGTGTGTGTGAGTGTGTGTGGGTATATGTGTGTACTGTATGTATGTATGTGTGTGTGTGTGTGAGTGTGTGTGGGTATATGTGTGTACTGTATGTATGTGTATGTGTGTGTGTGTGGGTATATGTGTGTACTGTATGTATGTGTGTGAGTGTATGTGAGTGTGTGTGGTTATATGTGTGTACTGTATGTATGTGTGTGAGTGTATGTGTGTGTGTGTGTGTGTGTGGTTATATGTGTGTACTGTATGTATGTGTGTGAGTGTATGTGAGTGTGAGTGGTTATATGTGTGTACTGTATGTATGTGTGTGGGTGTATTTGAGTGTGTGTGGGTATATGTGTGTATTGTGTGTATGCATGTACATGCATGTGTGTGGGTGTGTGGGTATATGTGTGAACTGTATGTATGTGTGTGAGTGAGTGTGTGTGTGTGTGTGAGAGTGTGGGTATATGTGGGTATATGTGTGTACTGTATGTATGTGTGTGTGTGTGTAGTGTGTGGGTATATGTGTGTACTGTATGTGTGTGTGTGTAGTGTGTGGGTATATGTGTAAACTGTATGTATGTGTGTGTGTGTAGTGTGTGGGTATATGTGCGAGTGTATGTATGTATATGCATGTGTGTGTAAACTGTATAGATGTGTGTGAGAGTGTAAGTGTATGAGACTTTATATGCACTCTGTGTGTGTGTGTGGAGTGTGTGGGTATATGTGTGAGTGTATGTATGTGTGTGTGTGGAGTGTGTAGGTATATGTGTGAGTGTATGTATGTATATATATGTGTGTGTAAACTGTATAGATGTGTGTGAGAGTGTATGAGACTTTATATGCACTCTGTGTGTGTGGGTATATGTGTGAGTGTATGTATGTGTGTGTGTGTGTAGTGTGTGGGTATATGTGTGAGTGTATGTATATATATATATATATATATATATATATATATATATACATACACTCACACATATACCCACACACTACACACACACACACATACATACACTCACATATATATATATATATATGTGTGTGTGTGTAAACTGTATAGATGTGTGTGAGAGTGTGTGTGTAGTGTGTGGGTATATTTGTGAGTGTATGTATGTGTGTGTGTGTAGTGTGTGGGTATATGTGTGAGTGTATGTATGTAAATACATGTGTGTGTAAACTGTATAGATGTGTGTGAGAGTGCAAGTGTATGAGACTTTATATGCACTCTGTGTGTGTGTGTAGTGTGTGGGTATATGTGTGAGTGTATGTATGTGTGTGTGTGTAGTGTGTGGGTATATGTGTGAGTGTATGTATGTATATATATATATGTGTGTAAACTGTATGTATGTGTGTGAGTGTGTGTGTGTGTAGTGTGTGGGTATATGTGTGAGTGTATGTATGTATATATATGTGTGTGTAAACTGTATAGATGTGTGTGAGAGTGTATGAGACTTCATATGCACTCTGTGTGTATGTGGAGTGTGTCAGGGTTTCTGTTGTCCTGTAATTGCTGGACATTGGCCGGAAAAAAATGAAATGTCCGACAAAATTAAATCTCTCCGGTCAAATTGTCAGATTAAAATTGGCAAATAATCCCGTCCCCCTAACACAATCTGAATTTGAGAATGAGCCTAAAATGTAAGCCTATACTTAAGCAAGAATATATCCTTCGGCTATGTTTTAAAGGAACAGGCTCTACCGTCTGAAAGTTATTAGACAACACACATATGCTGCATTTCAAATAAAGCGCAAGTTTAAAACGTCTGTTAAACAACGAACAAATGAGTGAGGCGGTTCAGACATGGCCAGGCCGAGGCAGACTAGCCTTAAACGCTTTCTTCAGAGGTCAGACGCGATGGATGATGGTAAATCGGTAACGCCTGAAACCTCAGATGTCCGGTCAGCTCCACCACCACCTGAGAAAAAGCCGAAGTGTTGGGCATACTGTAGCCCTATCTGTCGGAATCAGTGACCACCAGACAAAAAGCCGAAATGTTGGGCGTACTGTAGCCCTATCTGTCGGGATGAAGTGTTGGGCATACTGTAGCCGAAGTGTTAGGCATACTGTAGCCCTATCTGTCGGGATGAAGTGTTGGGCGTACTGTAGCCCTATCTGTCGGGATGAAGTGTTGGGCGTACTGTAGCCCTATCTGTCGGGATGAAGTGTTGGGCGTACTGTAGCCGAAGTGTTAGGCATACTGTAGCCCTATCTGTCGGGATGAAGTGTTGGGCGTACTGTAGCCCTATCTGTCGGGATGAAGTGTTGGGCGTACTGTAGCCCTATCTGTCGGGATGAAGTGTTGGGCATACTGTAGCCCTATCTGTCGAGATGAAGTGTTGGGCATACTGTAGCCGAAGTGTTGGGCGTACTGTAGCCCTATCTGTCGGGATGAAGTGTTAACATATGCATATGCACATATGCTGCATTTCAAATAAAGCGCAAGTTTAAAACGTCTGTTAAACAACGAACAAATGAGTGAGGCGGTTCAGACATGGCCAGGCCGAGGCAGACTAGCCTTAAACGCTTTCTTCAGAGGTCAGACGCGATGGATGATGGTAAATCGGTAACGCCTGAAACCTCAGATGTCCACCAGTGACCACCAGACAAAAAGCCGAAGTGTTGGGCGTACTGTAGCCCTATCTGTCGGGATGAAGTGTTGGGCATACTGTAGCCGAAGTGTTGGGCATACTGTAGCCCTATCTGTCGGGATGAAGTGTTGGGCATACTGTAGCCCTATCTGTCGGGATGAAGTGTTGGGCGTACTGTAGCCCTATCTGTCAGTCGGGATGAAGTGTTGGGCATACTGTAGCCCTATCTGTCGGGATGAAGTGTTGGGCATACTGTAGCCCTATCTGTCGGGATGAAGTGTTAACATATGCATATGCACATATGCTGCATTTCAAATAAAGCGCAAGTTTAAAACGTCTGTTAAACAACAAATAAATGAGTGAGGCGGTTCAGACATGGCCAGGCCGAGGCAGACTAGCCTTAAACGCTTTCTTCAGAGGTCAGACGCGATGGATGATGGTAAATAAATAAATAAAGAAAAAGCCGAAGTGTTGGGCATACTGTAGCCCTATCTGTCGGAATCAGTGACCACCAGACAAAAAGCCGAAGTGTTGGGCGTACTGTAGCCCTATCTGTCGGGATGAAGTGTTGGGCATACTGTAGCCGAAGTGTTGGGCATACTGTAGCCCTATCTGTCGGGATGAAGTGTTGGGCATACTGTAGCCGAAGTGTTGGGCATACTGTAGCCCTATCTGTCGGGATGAAGTGTTGGGGCGTACTGTAGCCATATCTGTCGGGATGAAGTGTTGGGCATACTGTAGCCCTATCTGTCTGTCGGGATGAAGTGTTGGGCATACTGTAGCCCTATCTGTCGGGATGAAGTGTTGGGCGTACTGTAGCCCTATCTGTCGGGATGAAGTGTTGGGCGTACTGTAGCCCAACTGTCGGGATGAAGTGTTGGGCGTACTGTAGCCCTATCTGTCTGTCGGGATGAAGTGTTGGGCGTACTGTAGCCCTATCTATCTGTCAGGATGAAGTGTTGGGCATACTGTAGCCCTATCTGTCAGAAAAGCCGAAGTGTTGGGCATACTGTAGCCCTATCTGTCGGGATGAAGTGTTGGGCGTACTGTAGCCCTATCTGTTGGGATGAAGTGTTGGGCATACTGTAGCCCTATCTGTCGGGATGAAGTGTTGGGCGTACTGTAGCCCTATCTGTCTGTCGGGATGAAGTGTTGGGCGTACTGTAGCCCTATCTGTCGGGATGAAGTGTTGGGCGTACTGTAGCCGAAGTGTTGGGCGTACTGTAGCCCTATCTGTCGGGATGAAGTGTTGGGCGTACTGTAGCCGAAGTGTTGGGCGTACTGTAGCCCTATCTGTCGGGATGAAGTGTTGGGCGTACTGTAGCCCTATCTGTCTATCGGGATGAAGTGTTGGGCGTGCTGTAGCCCTATCTATCTGTCAGGATGAAGTGTTGGGCATACTGTAGCCCTATCTGTCGGAAAAGCCGAAGTGTTAGGCATACTGTAGCCGAAGTGTTGGGCATACTGTAGCCCTATCTGTCTGTCGGGATGAAGTGTTGGGCGTACTGTAGCCCTATCTATCTGTCAGGATGAAGTGTTGGGCATACTGTAGCCCTATCTGTCGGAAAAGCCGAAGTGTTGGGCATACTGTAGCCCTATCTTTCGGGATGAAGTGTTGGGCATACTGTAGCCCTATCTGTCGGGATGAAGTGTTGGGTGTACTGTAGCCGAAGTGTTGGGCGTACTGTAGCCCTATCTGTCGGGATGAAGTGTTGGGCGTACTGTAGCCCTATCTGTCTGTCGGGATGAAGTGTTGGGCATACTGTAGCCCTATCTGTCGGAAAAGCCGAAGTGTTGGGCATACTGTAGCCCTATCTGTTGGGATGAAGTGTTGGGCGTACTGTAGCCCTATCTGTCGGGATGAAGTGTTGGGCATACTGTAGCCCTATCTGTCGGGATGAAGTGTTGGGTGTACTGTAGCCCTATCTGTCGGGATGAAGTGTTGGGCGTACTGTAGCCCTATCTGTCTGTCGGGATGAAGTGTTGGGCATACTGTAGCCCTATCTGTCGGGATGAAGTGTTGGGCGTACTGTAGCCGAAGTGTTGGGCGTACTGTAGCCCTATCTGTCTGTCGGGATGAAGTGTTGGGCGTACTGTAGCCCTATCTATCTGTCAGGATGAAGTGTTGGGCATACTGTAGCCCTATCTGTCGGAAAAGCCGAAGTGTTGGGCATACTGTAGCCCTATCTGTCTGTCGGGATGAAGTGTTGGGCGTACTGCAGCCCTATCTGTCTGTCGGGATGAAGTGTTGGGCGTACTGTAGCCCTATCTGTCGGGATGAAGTGTTGGGCGTACTGTAGCCAAAGTGTTGGGCGTACTGTAGCCCTATCTGTCGGGATGAAGTGTTGGGCATACTGTAGCCCTATCTGTCGGGATGGCTACACTGGACATGCAGCGGTGTTCTGTTCCCATGGCTACACTGGACATGTAGACAGACCCATGGCTACACTGGACATGCAGCTGTGGTCTGTTCCCATGGCTACACTGGACATGTAGACAGACCCATGGCAACACTGGACATGCAGCTGTGTTCTGTTCCCATGGCTACACTGGACATGCAGCTGTGTTCTGTTCCCATGGCTACACTGGACATGTAGACAGACCCATGGCTACACTGGACATGCAGCTGTGGTCTGTTCCCATGGCTACACTGGACATGTAGACAGACCCATGGCAACACTGGACATGCAGCTGTGTTCTGTTCCCATGGCTACACTGGACATGCAGCTGTGTTCTGTTCCCATGGCTACACTGGACATGTAGACAGACCCATGGCAACACTGGACATACAGCTGTGTTCTGTTCCCATGGCTACACTGGACATGCAGCGGTGTTCTGTTCCCATGGCTACACTGGACATGTAGACAGACCTATGGCTACACTGGACATGTAGCTGTGTTCTGTTCCCATGGCTACACTGGACATGCAGCGGTGTTCTGTTCCCATGGCTACACTGGACATGTAGACAGACCTATGGCTACACTGGACATGCAGCGGTGTTCTGTTCCCAGAGCATATGCTCTCTCTGTCTATGATTTGCAGGCTTAGGGCCTCCTCGACGAGGAGATTGCTGGTGCGCGGATAATTTGCGGCACAATCTAGAATAGGAAATATTTCTTAATTCAGTGTTATCAAATAAAGAGGCAAAGCATTAGGGGGTAGTGGTGTGAGTGTGTGCGCATCTGTTGAACCACTAGATTAGCATTAGGGAGTAGTGGTGTGAGCCAGGGCCGTAGTCACCATAGACATTGAGGGGGACGTGTCAAATATGAAAAATAGAAAAAGAAAGAAAGAAAAAAGCGAACAAACCAACAAGCCCCACCATCTGAAATGTAATCAAATGTAAATACACAAATTAGTGACCTAGTGATGGTTCCAGAGTAGCCTACACACAAGTGACCTAGTGGGGCAACCGTGGCCTACTGGTTAGCGCTTCAGACTTGTAACCGGAGGGTTGCCGGTTCAAACCCCGACCATTAGGAACGGCTGAAGTGCCCTTGAGCAAGGCACCTAACCCCTCACTGCTCCCCGAGCGCCGCTGCTGTAGCAGGCAGCTCACTGCGCCGGAATAAGTGTTTCACTAATTCACGGATTGGGATAAATGCAGAGACCAAATTTCCCTAATGGGATCAAAAGAGTATATACAATATACTTATATACTGATGGTTCCAGAGTAGCCTACACACAAGTGGTTTGTCCTGGTTGTTTTTTTTTTCAGAGAGCCTGAGATACTCCCAACCAATCAGAGAGCCCTGAAATACTCCCAACCAATCAGAGAGCCCTGAAATACTCCCAGGCACTTTCAGACTGTCCTGTATGCTGATGTGTGTGTGTGTATGTGTGTGTGTGTGTGTATTTGTGTATGAGTGTGTATGTATGTGTGTGTATGTATGTGTGTGTATGTGTGTGTGTGTGTGTGTGTGTGTATGTGTGTATGGGTGTTTGTGTGTGTGTGTGGTGTGTGTGTGTGTGGGAGACTGTCCTGTATCTTAGATAGATAGATAGATAGATAGATAGATACTTTATTGATCCCCAGGGGAAATTCAAGGGGAAATCTTTGTGATATCCATCAGATGTCTGACGTCTGCACACTTCTCAGGGGGGAGAGAAGATAATTACGTTTCAATTATAGTGTGTGTGTGCGTGTGTGTATGTGTGTGTGTATTGTGTTTCTGTGTGTATCCGTATGTGTGTAAGTGTGCATGCGTATGTGTGTGTGTGTGTGTGTGTGTGTGTGTGTGTGTGTCTCCTTGCAAAGATCACTGACCTAGGCTGTGCATGTAAGTTTGTGGCATTGATATTTGGCAGCCTTGGACATGTCCACTGACTATCAGTCAACCGCCCCGAATTGTGCGGTACATCCCGTATATTGAGTAATTTTGATTTGTCCCGTCAGGGACAGCTCCAGTCCCGAATTTCAATCAGAGCCTCGTCTGCCTTGTCAAGATGTCAATGGCCAATAGTAGGCTACTGTAAACGCCCCTGTAAACACTGTAAAGTGTCCAGTGCAATCACTACCACCACGCGCATCTCGCACTGTGCGTATGGCACCAAGGGACAGAGGGGCACTACAATTTACCCAGATGAGAAGCTTTACTGCAAACTGCTCTTCACTCTTCTTAGAGAACGTTTACAATGTCAAAATGCAGCAACATTTACAGTGTAAATCCGTCCGTTTTGAGGGTCGAAAGGGCCCGAGAAGGAACGAACCGAACTTGTGACGCTTTGATCATTGCTAATATTGTGCTATAAATGTGGCACAAACAGTGTTAGAGTTTGTAGACTTGCCATGCTAGTTGTGTTTGTAATAAGGAGGTGCTAGTCCTTGAAATAGGTTGTGTTTATAATCTGTGTTTTATAATAAGGAGGTGCTAGTCCTTGAAATAGGTTGTGTTTATTATCTGTGTTTGTAATAAGGAGGTGCTAGTCCTTGTAATAGGTTGTGTTTATGATCTGTGTTTATAAGGAGGTGCTAGTCCTTGTAATAGGTTGTGTTTATGATCTGTGTTTTATAATAAGGAGGTGCTAGTCCTTGTAATAGGTTGTGTTTATAATCTGTGTTTTATAATAAGGAGGTGGTAGTCCTTGAAATAGGTTGTGTTTATGATCTGATTATAATAAGGAGGTGGTAGTCCTTGTAATAGGTTGTGTTTATGATCTGATTATAATAAGGAGGTGGTAGTCCTTGTAATAGGTTGTGTTTATGATCTGTGTTTTATAATAAGGAGGTGCTAGTCCTTGAAATAGGTTGTGTTTATAATCTGTGTTTTATAATAAGGAGGTGGTAGTCCTTGAAATAGGTTGTGATTATAATAAGGAGGTGGTAGTCCTTGAAATAGGTTGTGTTTATTATCTGTGTTTTTAATAAGGAGGTGCTAGTCCTTGTAATAGGTTGTGTTAATGATCTGTGTTTTATAATAAGGAGGTGGTAGTCCTTGAAATAGGTTGTGTTTATGATCTGATTATAATAAGGAGGTGCTAGTCCATGTAATGGGTTGTGATTATAATAAGGAGGTGCTAGTCCTTGTAATGGGTTGTGTTTATGATCTGTGTTTATAAGGAGGTGCTAGTACTGTGTTTATAATCTGTTTATGAACACATGAAACCCTCCATGCAAAGATCACTGACCTAGGCTGTGCATGTAAGTTTGTAGCATTGATATGTGGCAGCCTGGGACATGTCCACAAACTGACTGTTAGTGGACTAAGACTGGCAGGGCTACCAAAAGAAAAGTCTAAACAGCTGGCAAAATTCTGCTCCATATCAGCTGTGATAGGCAGTCTTGCTGAGTGGCGTAAGCCATGCTTTATGTACCTTGTTTGTGTGTGTGTGTGTGTGTGTGTGTGTGATATGCAGTCTTGCTGTGTGGTGTAGGCGATGCCTTATGTAGCCTTGTGTGTGTGTGTGTGTGTGTGTGTGTGTGTGAGTGATAAGGCAGCCTTGCTGTGTGTACCCTTGAATGTCAAAGCTGTATCACCTTTGAGAATATTTGAATCCTTTCAGTAAGACATTTGGATGGTGGATTCAAATAAAGAATACAAATGTGTGTGTGTGTGTGTGTGCGTGTGTGTGTGTGTGTGTGTGTGCGTGTGTGTGTGCGTGTGTGTGTGTGTATCAGAAAGAGAGAGATTGAGATTTGTGAGGGTATGCCAATCATTGCAACAGAGCTTTTATTTTTGAGTCTTGCAAAGGAGAGACTGACAGTGTGACTTTTTCCCGCAGTGTGTGTGTGTGTGTGCGTGCGTGTGGTATTCTTGGAATGTGGGTCACCTCCTGTCTCTGTGCTAACTCCGCTCAGGACACCTCAGGCTGTGTCCCAAATGGCCACCTCACTCTCTAAGTAGTGCACTAAGTAGCACACTAAATAGCTAAATAGCACACTCCACTATGTAGTGCACTAAATAGCACACTGCACTGAGTATCACACTGCACTGAGTAGCACACTGAGTAGCACACTGCACTGAGTATCACACTGAGTAGCACACTGCACTGTGTAGCACACTGAGTAGCACACTGCACTGAGTATCACACTGAGTAGCACACTGCACTGAGTAGCACACTGCACTGTGTAGCACACTGAGTAGCACACTGCACTGAGTAGCACACTGAGTAGCACACTGCACTGAGTAGCACACTGAGTAGCACACTGCACTGAGTATCACACTGAGTAGCACACTGAGTAGCACACTGCACTGAGTAGCACACTGCACTGAGTATCACACTGAGTAGCACACTGCACTGAGTAGCACACTGCACTGAGTATCACACTGAGTATCACACTGCACTGAGTAGCACACTGAGTAGCACACTGCACTGAGTAGCACACTGAGTAGCACACTGCACTGAGTAGCACACTGAGTAGCACACTGAGTAGCACACTGCACTGAGTAGCACACTGCACTGAGTAGCACACTGAGTAGCACACTGCACTGAGTAGCACACTGAGTAGCACACTGCACTGAGTAGCACACTGAGTAGCACACTGCACTGAGTAGCACACTGAGTAGTACACTGCACTGAGTAGCACACTGCACTGAGTAGCACACTGAGTAGCACACTGAGTAGCACACTGCACTGAGTAGCACACTGAGTAGCACACTGCACTGAGTAGCACACTGAGTAGTACACTGCACTGAGTAGCACACTGCACTGAGTAGCACACTGAGTAGCACACTGAGTA
>NC_055965.1:38283562-38293562 GCF_018492685.1 Alosa sapidissima
GGAGAGAGAGAAAGAGGGTGGGGGGAGAGAGAGAGGAAGAAGAGGAAAGACTATTAAGAATGAGAGAATGGTAGAAGAGGGAGAGCAGGGAAGAGAGGGAGAGAGAGCAGGGAAGAGAGAGAGAGAGCAGGGAAGAGAGGGAGAGAGAGCAGGGAGAGGGGAGGGAGAGAGAGGAAGAGGGGGTTGGGATTATTGTGCTTTGGTCAGATTATTCTACTGGATTAAATATAAAATATCCCAGAATGCATTTCTGCCAAAGGCTGTAGGGGAGGGTGGAGGGGAAACTACAGAAAAAGAAAGAAAGAGAGAGAGAGAGAAAGAGTGGGAGAGAGAGAGAGAGAGAGAGAGAGAGATGACTATACTGTAGACTATACTATAGACTATACTGTCCAAAGTTTGAACAGATTAGAAAAATATATTTTTTACAATTCTCAAATAAAATTCCAAATTTTAGCTCCCTTAAAGACAGTGATAAATTGGCCCACCTGAAGGATTGACTGCTCCGCTGGCTGCAAAATACGTTACAGCTTGCCACGACATGAGGGACAGTGAGTCGGACACTTTGCCACAATACCCGACCTAATGTCTGTAATTAATCCAATGTATTATAATGTGTATGCTGCCCGTGTGTGTGTGTGTGTGTGTGATCACATGCATATGTGTGTGTGTGTGTGGAAAAAGAGAGAGAAAGTGAGGGTATACACACAATTTTTCATGTTACTGTTTCCTGTAATGCTGTCAATGTTCTAATTGTTATGCTGTTTTAATTGTGCTTTGGCAACACTGTACTTACTTACAGTCATGCTAATAAAGCAACCTTGAATTGAATTGAATTGAGAGAGAGAAAGAGTGGGAGAGAGAGAGAGAGCGAGAGTGAGAGAGAGAGTGAGAGAGAGAGAGTGAGAGAGAGAGGGAGTGGGAGAGAGAGTGGAGGGAGAGAGAGAGGGAGTGGGAGAGAGTGAGGGAGAGAGAGAGAGAGTGAGAGAGAGAGAGGGAGTGGTAGAGAGTGAGGGAGCGAGAGTGGAGGGAGAGAGAGAGGGAGTGGGAGAGAGTGAGGGAGAGAGGGGGAGAGAGTGAGGGAGAGAGAGAGAGAGTGAGAGAGAGAGAGGGAGTGGGAGAGAGTGAGGGAGAGAGAGAGTGGAGGGAGAGAGAGAGGGAGTGGGAGAGAGTGAGGGAGAGAGGGAGAGAGTGAGGGAGAGAGAAATAGAGTGAGAGAGAGAGAGGGAGTGGGAGAGAGTGAGGGAGAGAGAGTGGAGGGAGAGAGAGAGTGGGAGAGAGAGAAACAGTGGGAGAGAGTGAGGGAGAGAGTGAATGAGAGAGTGAGGGAGAGAGAGAGGGATGGGGGAGAGGGAGAAAGTGGCAGAGAGGGGGGGGAGAGAGTGAGGGAGAGTGAGAGAGAGAGAGCGGGAGAGAGGTAGGGGGAGAGGGAGTGAATATAAAAGAAAGACAGAAGAATATTTGGGTAATTCCATTATGACTGGTGTTATACGTTGGAAGGTTTTTGCTGAATATTATTGTTACATTTATGACTGAAGTTTAAGGGATGCTTGCTAAACATGGTTTTATCTTGCTATAAGATAAACATGGCTTTATCTTGCTATAAGGCAGGGGTGGGCAAACTTTTTGGCTCAAGGGCCACATTGGGTTTCGAAATTGGCCGGCGGGCCGCACAACAACCCCCCCACGCCTCTCGCATAAAAAAATACATTTTTTATAGCCTATAATTTAGTATGAAAAGTATTTGTTTTAAAATATTAATTGCTTAAAAATACTGCTAATTTTATGCTGTTTAACGAATGTATAAATTGTGCACTGTCACATGATGTTATCTCTATTTAACATGATGTTTTGACATTGTAAACGTTATCTAAGGAGAGTGAAAAGCAGTTTGCAGTAGAGCTAACCAACGTCGTCTCTATCGCAGGAAAAAAAATAGCGAGCAGCCTGATAACTAAATGAAATGCTCGGCGGGCCAAATGAAAGTGCTTGGTGGGCCGGATCCGGCCCGCCCACCCCTGCTATAAGGGATGCTTACATGCTAACATGACTTTATCTTGCTATAAGGGATGCTTACATGCTAACATGACTTTATCTTGCTATAAGGGATGTTAACATGCTAACATGACTTTATCTTGTTATAAGGGATGTTAACATGCTAACATGACTTTATCTTGCTATAAGGGATGTTAACATGCTAACATGACTTTATCTTGCTATAAGGGATGTTAACATGCTAACATGACTTTATCTTGCTCTAAGATAAACATGACTTTATCTTGCTATAATGGATGCTAACATGACTTTATCTTGCTATAAGGGATGTTAACATGCTAACATGACTTTATCTTGCTCTAAGATAAACATGACTTTATCTTGCTATAATGGATGCTAACATGCTAACATGACTTTATCTTGCTCTAAGGGATGCTAACATGACTTTTGTATACTTCTCTTGTGCATAAATATGTGTGTGTGTGTGTATGTTTGTGTGCGTGCGTGCGTGCATGTGTGTATGTTTGTGTGCGTGGAACCTTATCTGTGTGTGTGTGTGTGTGTGTGTGTGTGCGTGGAAACTTATTTTTGTGTGTGTGTGTGTGTGTGTGTGTATGTTTGTGTGCGTGAAAACTTATTTGTGTGTGTGTGTGTATGCTTGTATGCGTGGAAACTTATTTGTGTGTGTGTGTGGAAACTTATTTATGTGTGTGTGTGTGTGCGTGGAAACTTATTTTTGTGTGTGTGTGTGTATGTTTGTGTGCGTGGAAACTTATTTGTGTGTGTGTATGGTTGTATGAGTGGAAACTTATTTGTGTGTGTGTGTGTGTATGCTTGTATGCGTGGAAACTTATTTGTGTGTGTGTGTATGTTTGTGTGCGTGGAAACTTATTTGTGTGTGTGTATGGTTGTATGCGTGGAAACTTATTTGTGTGTGTGTGTGGTTGTATGAGTGGAAACTTATTTGTGTGTGTGTATGGTTGTATGAGTGGAAACTTATTTGTGTGTGTGTGTGTGTGTGTGTGTATGCTTGTATGCGTGGAAACTTATTTGTGTGTGTGTGTATGTTTGTGTGCGTGGAAACTTATTTGTGTGTGTGTATGGTTGTATGCGTGGAAACTTATTTGTGTGTGTGTGTATGCTTGTATGCGTGGAAACTTATTTGTGTGTGTGTGTATGTTTGTGTGCATGGAAACTTATTTGTGTGTGTGTATGGTTGTATGCGTGGAAACTTATTTGTGTGTGTGTGTGTGTGTATGTTTGTGTGCGTGGAAACTTATTTGTGTGTGTGCGTGTGTTTATGTTTGTGTGCGTGGAAACTTATTTGTGTGTGTGTGTATGGTTGTATGCGTGGAAACTTATTTGTGTGTGTGTGTGTATGGTTGTATGCGTGGAGACTTATTTGTGTGTGTGTGTGTATGTTTGTGTGCGTGGAAACTTATTTGTGTGTGTTGTCTCCAACAGAGTTGCTGGGTCCAGCTAAGAGGCTAAATGTCAACTTTCAGGATGCAGATGGGTGAGTGTGAATGGACTTCAACTAAACACACACACACACACATACGCACACACACTGTGTGCAGCTCCTGAGGGTGGAGGTGAACTACAGTGGCTATTCTAGAGGGTGGAGGTGAGCTATGCTGGCTATTCTAGAGGGTGGAGGTGAACAGCACTGGCTATTTCTAGAGGGTGGAGGTGAACTATGCTGGCTATTCTAGAGGGTGGAGGTGAGCTATGCTGGCTATTCTAGAGGGTGGAGGTGAACAGCACTGGCTATTCTGGAGGGTGGAGGTAAACTATGCTGGCTATTCTAGAAGGTGGAGGTGAGCTATGCTGGCTATTCTAGATGGTGGAGGTGAGCTATGCGCTATGCTGGCCATTCTAGAGGGTGGAGCAGAGCTATGCTGGCTATTCTAGAGGGTGTAGGTGAGCTATGCTGGCTATTCTAGAGGGTGGAGGTGAACAGCACTGGCTATTCTAGAGGGTGGAGGTGAACTATGCTGGCTATTCTAGAGGGTGGAGGTGAGCTATGCTGGCTATTCTAGATGGTGGAGGTGAACTATGCTGGCTATTCTAGAGGGTGGAGGTGATCTATGCTGGCTATTCTAGAGGGTGGAGGTGAGATATGCTGGCTATTCTAGAGGGTGGAGGTGAACAGCACTGGCTATTCTAGAGGGTGGAGGTGAACTATGCTAGTTATTCTAGAGGGTGGAGATGAGCTATGCTGGCTATTCTAGAGGGTGGAGGTGAACAGCACTGGCTCTTCTAGAGGGGGGAGGTGAACTATGCTGGCTATTCTAGAGGATGGAGGAGAGCTATGCTGGCTATTCTAGAGGGTGGAGGAGAGCTATGCTGGCTATTCTAGAGGGTGGAGGAGAGCTATGCTGGCTATTATAGAAGGTGGAGGGTGTGCATATGCAAATTTGTGTATTAGTATGTGTGTGTGTGTGTGTGTGTGTGTGTGTGTGTGTGCATGTGTGTGTGTGTGTGCATGTGTGTGTGTGTGTGTGTGTGTGTGTGTGTGTGTGTGTGCATGTGTCTGTGTGTGTGTGTGTCCATGTGTGTGTGTGTGTGTGTGTGCATGTAGGCTGGCGGCAATCCACTATGCTGCGCTGAATGGGAACATGGAACTGATCTCTCTGCTTTTGGAGAACCAGGCAGCCGTAGACATCAGAGATCAGAAGGGTAACCTCACACACATACACACACACACACACACATATATATGAACACATATAAACCAGGCAGCCGTAGACATCAGAGATCAGAAGGGTAACCTCACACACACACACACACACACATATGAACACATATAAACCAGGCAGCCGTAGACATCAAAGATCAGAAGTATAACCTCACACACACACACACACATATATATATATATATGAACACATATAAACCAGGCAGCCGTAGACATCAAAGATCAGAAGGGTAACCTCACACACACACACACACACACACACACACACATATGAACACAAACTAGGCAGCCATAGACATCAAAGATCAGAAGGGTAACCTCACACACACACACACACACACACACACACATATGAACACAAACCAGGCAGCCATAGACATGAAAGATCAGAAGGGTAACCTCACACACACACACACACACAAACACATACAAAACAGGCAGCAGCATACATCAGAGATCAGAAAGGTAACCTCACTCTCTCACACACACACATGAAGCAGGCAGCAATAGACATTAAAGATTAGGAAGGTGGCAAACACACACATATGAACCAGGGAGCAGTTCAGAGATCACACACACACACATACACACATATAAACACACAAATACATATAGTTATGCAAGATGCTAGCCCAGACCTGCTCATTAATTTGTGCTTGAGATGCTAATGCTAACACAGAATTGTTCATAGACTAATGATAGTGAACAGACTTCTGATAGAGATTTTAATGCTAATACTGAACTGTTCATAGACTTTTGATAGAGATGCTAATGCTAACACAGACTTGCTCATAGACTTGTGATAGTGAACAGACTTTGATAGAGATGCTAATGCTAATACAGAACTGTTCATAGACTTGTGATAGAGATGCCAATGCTGACTCAGACCTGTTCATAGACTTGTGATAGAGATGCTAATGCTAGCCCAGACTAGCTCATAGACTTGTGATAGTGAACAGACTTGTGATAGAGATGCTAATGCTATTATAGAACTGTCCATAGACTTGTAATAGAGATGCTATGGAAACCAGACCTACTGACAAACTTGTGATACAGCGGGCAGTGATTCGACTTGGCCAGCTTCACTCGCGGTCCGCGCGTGGGATCACGCAACTTTAATTTGTATTTTTCCAGTGAGACGCTGCAACAACCCAAACAACCGGTAGATGGCTCAAGTGAGCAGGGTGTCTCGTAAAAAGAAATGGAGCCTGGAAAACCCTACACAGACTTCACTACAGACTTTAGCAGACTGGTTTAGAAATAATTTAATAGCCAGAAATATGCCTGCCCTGCCCTAATAAAGAAATATTTGGTTAACTGCGAGTGAATCCCGTTTGCAGCCGTAGAAAAAACGCAGGACAAATTAAACATTCTGGTTTTCTCCGAGTGCAACGATGATAGACAGACATAATTTGGACAAAATATAGAGCATATTAAAGGGGTGGTTCAGGATTTTGGACATAGGACCTCATTTCCAAGTAAGAATGTGTGATATTTATCAGTGGAGACCGTTTTCAACACGTTTCATCCAGTCGTTCTAATTGCCGAGTTCGCAGGTGCTAGGCTAGCGCAAGTCAACGGTATGTGCTAGCCTGCCACTAAAAACAGTCTTACCTACTCCAAAGGACACTCGAGGCAAATTCCAGACAATCGATGTAAATGTCTGTGTTGATAGAATAGTGTAAGAAATACAACTACCCTCGCATCGCGTTGCAATAGTTATACTTTGTTCCCTGAAGTTGGTAGTAGTCATTTTGCATCTCAGCGGCGGACTGATATTACCAAGGCTACTACTAGGTATCCCCATTGGAGTGCGCTTTACTGTTTACTTTTTGGCGCAGTACTACTAACTGGAGCAAGTATAATTCCGCCGCTGCTAAGACACTAGTCCCTCAAAATGTAATGCGATCGTTGAAATGCAAGGATAGAATAATGTTAGAAATAAAACTATCAATACAGACATTTACATCGATAGTCTGGCGTTATAATTTATTTGCCTTGGGTGTACTTTGGAGTGGGTAAGACTGTTTTTAGTGGCAGGCTAGCACATACCGTTGACTTGCGCTAGCCTAGCACCTGCGAACTCTGCAATTAGAAGGACTGGATGAAACGTGTTGAAAACGGTCTCCACTGATAAATATCACACTTGCTTACTTGGAAATGAGGTCCTATGTCCAAAATCCTGAACCACCACTTTAACCTCCGTTGCTCAGCCAAATGCCTTCCTGTTACGTCCTGTTATCACGGAGTTACAGGCGATAAACGATTTTTGAAACGATTTTTGAAACTTCATTAACGTTTTTTTTAATTATTATTATTAAAGAGTGTTTTTCATTTAAAGGTTTGACTTCGTGCTTATTCAGTAGAGCATTTAGTGCTCTCCCCAATCCCAGACGTTCACATTGCATGTTTGTTTGTAATGGGTGCAACCGCGAGATAGGCTATGCGTTTGACGGCAATGAGTTGTTGACATGAACATGAACCAAGACATATAGCCCAGCAGCAATCTAGGGACTGTTCGTTATTTATTGAAGGGGCCACCGGAGGAATTTTGAGTGCTTCAGTTGCAAGTTGCATGACCCTCTCTTGCCTGCTAGAAATTGTTCAATGACCCTCCGACAGAATTGTTAAAAAAAGACATGACCCTCCCCTGCCAATTGTCGCTGTCTTCCGCCCGCGCCACAGCCACACACTGTGATAACGTTCTTAAATCAATCTTTCCCGTGAGCTTGCATGCTACCAGTCCTTCCTTTTCAAATGTGTTGCGCAATTTCACAAATAATCATATGTGATTAATAATATGACAAATAATCCCTGTGCACGGGGACCGAAACAATGCATGCCAACTTTTTCCGTGTTTATCACGTATTTTAACTTTCCCCCGCTGTCTTGCCGTTTTAATGTTTTCCCGTAGAATATCCCATATTTTAATAGCCTACTCTCATAACAGCCCTGCCATCGGGCCTGTCTCTGTGTTGCCCTGTTGCTACCCCTTGCCCTTCCAACGAAACAGATGTCTTCAAATCATCGTTTTCCTTGTTTGAAGGCGAACTTAGAATGATGTTAACCTATTTAAGTTTAACGGCGTGATTTTCGTGAGAACACGATTCATTGGCGCTTGCATGTTCGGCCTTATGTCTACGTGCGCACCTGAGGCTACTCAGCTACAAGAGAAAGAATTTCCCCTGTTTGTATGTTCACTGCAAGTTGGCCTACCATAACTTACCAACTCTGCACTGTAGACCCTAACTGGCTATTTATATTTTTCTGTAAAATAATAAAATGTATTGGTTTAACTTTATGAAGCAGAATTACGCATAGGCTACTTGGAACATAATACATTTAACAAAGGACAGATGTATGTTGCTAGTGACAAAATATTAACTTTCAGTGTTTTACGATGTCTGTCATGGGGAAGTGTTTTTCCCCATGCATTTATTCTAGGTTACTGTCAGTGACTGACGCGAGAGAAGCGGGGTCTGTGTTGTGTTGTGTTGCGTTAATTTATTTTCATTGGGCATACCGTGCCGTGCCGCCCACAGCTCTTCAGTTCTGACAAAGCCAAAATTACTCCTTTTGAAACAATGAGTGCAGGAAGCGCGTTTGTATGGTTATATTGCTTGACAAGGGGGATCCCAAGCAGCTTTCATACTTTGAGAACATTTCAATTCACCCGACACTAATATATAATATATATATATATATATATATATATATATAATATATAATAATATTCAAAATGATGAAAACTATTTCGGCATAGCCTATAAAGCAGTTTAATTAAATGGAATGTTAGTTGTAAACAAACGAGCTATTTGGTGAGGCTTGGCCTCACAGATGCGCTCGTGCCTTAGATGGCAAGAAAAATCTTCACGATAGGCCTATTAACTAACCACCCGATTCACGTTGGCTGGGGGGCAGGGGGGGCCATCAGACATTTGTGCCCAGTTATCTGGCCCTGCCCCCAACAAATCACACCTTCCCACCTCTGACAGCTTAAAAGAAGTCAAGAGGACTCCTTACTCACAGACCTATTCACAAACCTGTGGCTTTTTGCCGTGTTTTGAAATCCTATGCAGCTAGGAGCTTCCAATCGTGAGGAAGCCATTTTGCATTGTAGGCATAACTAACATGCAATAACGCCGCCAACAACAACCAAAACTAGGCTAATCATTGTCAACATGTAAATTAAATGTAACATTATTGTGAATCAAATTAAAATGTTCTCTTTTGCAAACGTAGGCATAGTAACAGAATAATTTAATAATGTTACAAAGATACTACATCAATCCGTATGTTTCATTAGGCTACTAGGCTGTTTTGCCTTGATTCATTTAGGCTAGGCCTTTTTATTCAGGGCCGTATTCACAAAGAATTTTAAGGCTAAAAGTAGCTCCTAACTGGCGAATTTAGGAGCAACTCCTAAAAATAATGGGCGTTTCACTCCTAACTTTAGGACTCCTAATTTTTTCACAAAAAGTAATTCACGAAGCATTTTAGACCTAAAAGTAGCACCTAAGTCTGGGACAGCTTAAGTCGAGAGGACTCCTAACTCACTAAGACCTATTCATAAACAGCTTTTTTGTGGCATTTTACGTTGCGATGTTTTGAAATGCGTAGCCTATGCAAAACAGGAGCTTCCAATCGCGAGGGAACAATTTTGCATTCATAAAAGGGATGCAAAGCCACCAACAACAACCAAAACTACTCATTGTTAACATGTAAATGAAATGTAACGTTTCATTGTGAATCAAATGAAAATGTTCTCCTCTTTGCAAACGTAGCCTAGACGTATGGTGACAGATTAATTTAATAATGTTGCAAAGGTAGGCTACTGCATCAATCCATAGGCCTATGTTTCATTAGGCTACTAAGCTATTTGTTTTGCCTTACTCTTTATTCATTTAGGCTAGGCCTTTTTATTCAGTTATTAATCATCTTCCGTCCTTCGCACTACTTGTGTAGCGCACACATTCTCCGACCTGTCACCTGTCACTCATCATCGGAAGAGAGGTGTTTGGAATTCCCGGGTTACAATCGTCAGCCAATCAAGGTGGTCACTTCAGTCAAGCTCGTGCATGAGAAATGACGTCATCCATAACCACGAAGACTCACTCCTAGTTTAGGAGTTGTCTGAAAGGCTTTGTGAATAACTTTTAAGAGAAAACTCCAAGCTAAAATCTTTAAGTGCGATTTAGGAGTAGCCTACTCCTAGTAGTAAGATAAAAGCCTTTGTGAATAGCCTACGGCCCCAGTTATTCATAATCTTCCGTCCTTGTGTAACGCACGCATTCTGAGACCTGTCAC